>NW_018233067.1:1211-6978 GCF_001263595.1 Phalaenopsis equestris | reverse complement strand
CCCAAGTTGATTCTCAATATTTCTAATTGTAGCTCCTTGACTTTGTAATTGATTTCCCATTTGTAACACCACTTCTTCTTAGACAACTTCTTCTCCTTAAACTGTGTATTATTATTGAAACCTAAAGGATAAGTAGATATATAATCATTATTCCCTTGGTTGTTTGAGTTTCCCAATGGGTTTCCTTGGTTGTTCCCACATTGCTGATTATTACCACCCGAATTTGATTATTACCACCCGAAAGTTAAAGCCAGTTAAAGTTGGGATGGTTCTTCAAACCTGAGTTATAATAATTGGAGTATGGGTTATTGTACATATTATTTAATGGCATTTAAAGTTTCTAATGATGCTTGAGAATCTACCATTTGGCCTAATGAACTCTCTTCAATCATGGAAATTAGTTGAGAGAAATTCATTCAAAATTGCTCTAAGTTCCTTAAAATTGCAACAACATAATTTGCTAACATGGTAAATGCATCAGATTCATGAATGTTGGCTACTTTCTTAGGATTTACCTTCTCAGAAGGCCATTAAAAATTATTAGTAGCCATTTCTTCAATTAAAGCGTAAGCGTCATGAAATGGTTTTGATATCAATGAACTACCAGCATCGACATCGATAATAGATCAAAGAGTTCCAACTAATCCATTATAAAAAGTTTGGATTATTAACCAATTTGGTATAGCATGGTGTGGACAATTTCTTAAGAGTTCCTTAAATCTTTTCCATGCTTCATAAATAGATTCCCCTTCAAACTGATTAAAAGATGTAATATCATTTCTAAGCTTTGCAATTTTTTATGCTGGAAAAAATTTAGCAAGGAAATTTTGTGCTAAATCACCCCAAGTTTTGATAGATCCAGATTGTAAAGAATTCAAGCACATCTTAGATTTATCCCTTAGTGAGAAAGGAAATAAACTAAGTCTTATGGCATCATTTGATACACCAACGTATTTAAATGTTGCTCACAATTCTAGAAAATTGGAAAGATGTAAATTTGGATTTTCAGTTGGTGATCCCCCAAACTGATTATTTGATACCATTTGGATAATAGCAGGTTTAAGCTCAAATGAATTAGCCACTACAATAGGTTTTTGAATACTACAATGAAGTTCATCTATAGTAGGGTTGGCATAATCTCTTAAAGGTTTAAACTCTTGATGAATTTCAGCATTTTGATTATTTTGGTCTGCCATTTCTATAAATTTTTGGGATTTTTCAAAATCTATATAATTTTTTTGGGTTTTTTGATTTTTCTATTAGTTCTTTCTAATTAAAAATCGTAGGGCACTAGTCCTTCAGAAACTAAACTACGCATACACTAACATATAATAAAATAAAATAAAAGTTTCAAAAAAGAGAAAGTATGCTTGCGAGTCTCCGGCAACGGTGCCAAAAACTTGGTACCTTGATACTGCTAATATGCAAAGTAAAACAATAATTCAGATTATATTTCATTTATATTTCCTTACTTTGCAACAAAACCAAAAAATTGATCCTGAAGAAAAATAAGAATGTAACTTTTAATTTATATACTTTGGGATACTACGTAAGTATACGTATCGTTATCAAGTAGTATAAGACTTTTTAATTAAGACCTCAATATTGAACCCACAGGGAATTTATACAATATGCACTTTTAGAAAATTTTCTATATTTAAACAGACAATTACTAAAACTGAATATATTTTTCAATAATAAAAATTTAAATATTTTTGGTATTTTTGATATTTTGACAAACAGTAACAACTTAAAAAGATAACTAGAGTTTTGTAGATGAAAAACACTTAATAAGAAAAATATTTTTCTTCTTATCATGAATCAGTAATAAGTATATGAATGAATTCTGTTGTGGAAGTATGCAAATTGTGTTGTGCCAAATAGAAGCAATAATATTCTTTACCCATACTAGAGTTGTCAAAAAGAACATTGACTAATTTAAAGTTTGAATAGTTCTGAAGATCGGCTAAGCTGGGAAGATACTAGCTCTCACTCTATAGTTCCCTCAATCCCCTCCACCTAAGGGCTAACATCTCGTATCATAACCTAAAATAATAAACCAAATTGGAGGCTTTAACCTGTCACTTTAAAGTCCTCTGACTCTACACCCTTCGATGAATATTTCTCTATTTATTTGCAGTCAATCATATGAACTATATTCTAATTCACACAACCTCATGTGATTCTTTCCAATTGATGATTAAGACAATACCAGCCCGGTTCTTACATGTTCTCACAACAAATTTTAACATCTGAATTAGTCAAACCAAGAAGTAAATGAAGTGCATGGATTTAAATCGTCACAACTTCTTCCAACGTAAAAGATCAATACTCTCCACAATTTCCATCGAAAACTTAAATACCATTTTAAGAAGAAAGATAGAGAAAACTACTCAGAATACATGGATAAAATAAAATCACAATTTAATCTAACAATTTAATCAAAAAGTAGAAATCATTTTTAAACCAACAACAAGTCTCAATTAAAACTAAAAGTAGCCTCAAAGCAGAAAGATAAAAACTTATCTCAAGTCCTCCACCAAACTCTTAAAGTTCCTTTCAATCTCTTCTCTTTACAATCACTCAAAATAAAATAACAAAAAGGATAAAATAAAAGTAAAAGTGGTGCCTGAAAATCTCTCCGAACTAACTCCCCAAATGAGAACTTTCAAAAGTTTCCAATACTTTCAGGACTCTTTTCTAAGTCCTCTCTTCTTTTTGTTATAATTTTTCAAAAGGTGCCTTGGTTTCTCTTCTAAATATGTCTATATTTGATGTATTTCCTCAAGAGATGCATCTTTTCTTGATAATTATTGTCCATGGTGGTTATAACCGCCTATTAAGCAAATGGGTGCCTCAAAAATCTCTTCAAAATTTGTAGAAACTAAAATTTTCTCATCCAATAACTGCCACTGGCGCTTAAACGTGGGGCCTCTAGCGCTTAGTCACGGCCTTCTCTGTTTAACTGGTGCTTAAGCGCCGGATCCAGCGCTTAGGCGCCAAAACTCATTTGCACATTTTTCACTTTTTTGCTCCAAATTTAATCTTTTTTCACTTCTTTAAGCATTTTTCACCTTTTTATTTATATCTGCAAGAAAAACACAAAAATACCTTCCATTAAAGCACAATATCTCAAAAATATGTATAAAAATGTGTCTAAAAACACTATATATTTTTGGTGTATCAATTACCCTTTGAAGGTAGATGCTACAACTTATAATATGTCTAGACCTGCAGGGGCTAGAGTTCTAGTTGAAAGAGATATAACACTTCTAGATGTTGAGAGGGTCCGGATTAGATCTCAAGAGGAAGGCTTCTGTTAGAGCATTATGGTAGAGCAAAGACCTATTTTTTGTCCTCATTGTAGTATATTTGGACATAATTTGGAAAAGTGTTATAGACTTCATCCACCATCTAAGAAGAAGAATTTTGAAAGTAATAAGGAGAAGGCAGTTGTAGCTAGTCAGTTAGAGGCAGCTGAAAATTGGGGGGAAAGGGTTTCAGGAGAGAAAGCGTTAGACATTGATGATGCTACTCACCATAAATCTGATTTGAATAACACTACAGTAGTTGTTGCTGAGTTGGAGGACACTACTTTATTAACAATGAACTGCTGCTGAAAAGAGACATTTGGAGGATACTATACAAGAAGAAAGATTATTAGACATTAATCCACATAAGATTGATGACCCTACACTTAACAGTCTCACTGATGTGTTAACTAATGAATGGCAAGTTCAAAAAGGTAACAAGAAGAAGAAAGGTAGGCTGGAGTTAATACAATTGCTGGAAGTTCAATCCTTGGATGGCCCTTCCATAATTCCATAAGTTGAACCTCATCCTAGACCAGAGGGAAGGGGAAAACCTTTTCGTAATGATTAATTTTTTATGTTTTAATATAAGAGGATTGAATCATCCCTCCTCACTTAAGAGACTAAAATATCTCATCCGAACTCATAAAAATTGTTGCTTTGCTCTTATAGAGCCCATGGTCACATAATATCCTCAAAACATTGTATAAAAGTTTCTTAAGTTTACTCACTTTGCAAACTTGAATAATAAAATCTGGATTTTTTTAAGATCTGAGCTACAGTGGTCTGTGTTACTTAATCACTCACAAGTCCTACATATCCAATTTTCTATTGTCGCTCATGTGGGGTATACTACTTCTATATATACCAACAGCTTAGCTAGTCAACAACAAACCCTTTGGCAAGATTTACTACATTTGGGACAGTTTATTGATTCCTTCTGTATTTTGGGAGAAGACTTTAATTATATCACTTCTCCAACTGAAAAAGAGGGGGTAATGCTCCTTTTCCTTCAACCAACTCTTTGGGCTAAATATATGACGGGGAAGTACTGTAGGTTTGTTCATCCAACTCTTGTTACACAGAAATTGGGGCATTCCAAGATTTGGTCCAAGATGTTGAGTATCAAAAATTAGGCTGAAGAGTTGTTCATTTGGGAGCTGGGAGAAGGCCAAATTATTTTTTCTTTATATCATTAGGTGAGTAATGGGGAGAAGCTTGTCTGCACTCTTCCTAATCCCAATTATCACATCCATGTCAAAGATTACTGGTCTAAGGACCGGTAGAACTACAAAATGCTAAATATTATACTCTCTAGGGAGCAGGTTAAGTTGGTTAAGGACACTCCTTTTTCTACTAATTAGAAAGATTAAATTATTACCAAACAAGCCTGCTCATAGAAATTGGCGGCATACATTTATCATAATTTTTTCCATTGGAATCATGTGGGTTGGGGCAAAGTCATTTGGGGAAATCTTCTAACACCTTCCATGTCAATTTTATGTTAGAGAATTTGGCATTCCTTGCTCCCTACTAATGAAATCTTAAAAATGAAGGGATTGGGGGTCCCTCCAATTGTTATCTTTGGAATGCTGAAGAAGAATCTTTAGAACATCAATTTTTTACTAATGGCTTCTCTCAAAGAGTATGGTCGGGCCTTCTTGCACAAATCAGGATTGATACTTTTACTATGAGCTGGTTTAAATTTACCATATTTTGGGAGGTCTAGAATAAAGCTAATTTACTGGTTCTTCTCTGCTTGGTTGCATGGTTCATATGGATGTGCAGAAATCAAGCTAAGTATGAGGATTGTCTTCTTGATGTTAGTTCTGTGATCTTCAATTGCACCTCTTATATCCAGAAGCTTATTCAACACTATCAATTCCTAACTTATTTAAGACCTGGATGTCTAGCATAAAAAACTAGAAAAATTTCAGGCCCACTTTAATTTTTTAGAACCCCCCACTCTTGGTTGGTTGAAGGTGAATACTGATGGCAGATACTCTAGGGGTATTGCAGGTGTAGGTGGAATCCTTAGGAACTACCAGGGGAAATGTCTTTTATATTTTACCTCTCCTACTTGGGCTATTGATGCTTTGGAGGTAGAATTTATTGCCATTTACTAAGCTATCAGAATTGCTCATCACTGCCAAATGAGCATTTGATTATTGAATTTGATTCCCTTATCTGCATCAAAATATTGCTGAATGATGAAGCTCCTCCTTGGAATCTACTCAGGTGGAAGAACAAAATGAAGAATCTTATAAAAAGCCATAGGGTGGAGTTCAAACACATTTCCAGAGAGGGTAATAGTCCTGCCCATTGGTTGGATTCTTTGGGGAGGAACACCGAACAGATTTTTGTTGGGAACTCTCCGTTTTCACACTTGTCTTTTCTTCTCCATGGAGATAATTTGGCTTTTCCTAACTTTCATGCTTTGTAAGGGATATATATGA
>NW_018233067.1:0-314 GCF_001263595.1 Phalaenopsis equestris | reverse complement strand
TATATACATATATATATATATATATATATCTATACATATATATATATATATATATATCTATACATATATATATATATATATATATCTATACATATATATATATATATATATATATATATTGGTTAAAGCAGTTGCTTATGACTCCCTACATGTTAAGGTAAAAATAAGACTATTACAATCATCAGTGAGGGGGCTTGGAATTTCACTATCTGGTTCAATACAGGAACCTAGGAAATCCCCCAAAAAAACTGTTTGGTTCAAAAAAACTGTTTCCATATGTGTTGAGCAAATTCACATTCAAAGAATAAGTGGTT
>NW_018233066.1:0-213 GCF_001263595.1 Phalaenopsis equestris | reverse complement strand
TCCTTTGTTATTTTGCCTCACCTATTAGTGCCTCCACACCTTTAGAGGCTGAGGGCTTTACCATTTGGTATGCTATACATACTGCAATTATGTTTAACTTCTATACCATTTATATTGAGTCTGATTCTATAACAATTGTCAACATGTTTAATAAGACCATTCATCCTACTTGGAATGATCTTTGTGTGCTTAATATGATTCAGGATTTCATCA
>NW_018233065.1:0-219 GCF_001263595.1 Phalaenopsis equestris | reverse complement strand
AGGTTAAAAGTGTTAACGAAGTCAAGTGTATGAGGCATTTACATAAATAGCACCCAATTCCAATGTATTTAAATTCCTAACATTTAAACTTTACTTCCCACATTAATATCACGCAAATCTTTCATATCACATCAAAAATACAGCTATTTTAACATTCTAAAAGAGATGCGCGGTTTAAAGTAAAGTGGCATGCATGTAAAAATTGAAGTTTAGGTGTTA
>NW_018233064.1:0-340 GCF_001263595.1 Phalaenopsis equestris | reverse complement strand
AAATCACATAAAGTTCTTCCATAAAAATTTTCACCAATAGCACACGGTACGTATAGTGAAACTACCAGGATCTTTTAATTTTTCAGGAAGCTTTTTCTGAATAATTGCACTACACTCTTCGCTACGTGCAACAGTTTCATTATCAGTGAACTTATTTTTCTTGTTCAGAATATCTTTCATAAATTTCACATAATTGGGCATTTGCTCTAAAGCTTCTATGAAGGGTATATTTACTGTTAACTTTTTAAGAATTTCTAAAAATTTGAAAAATTATTAATTTTGTTTGTGTTGCTTCAGACTTTGAAGAAACGGTGGTGGAGGTTTCTACACAGTAATCTTC
>NW_018233063.1:0-856 GCF_001263595.1 Phalaenopsis equestris | reverse complement strand
GACAATTGAAATTCTCTCATATTTTTGGTGTTTCGGTTTATGAGGATCCACAAGAATGATCTTTGTTGGTGACATGCCATGTGAGGCATATCGTGGGTTACTTGTTGGTGTTTCATGTGAAATCCTAAAAAAGGCAACTGATGTCCAATTTTCTTGTCGGTGCATCGGTATATGAGGATCTACTAGATGGTCTTTTCTTGGTGATAAGCACATGCGCCACTTGACGTTGGTCCCACGTGAGTTAAAGAAAACCAGGAACTCTTTTTTTTTTACGATGTCTACTGTCTACATGTTGTGACAGACTCGTTGGTTGGTTTAATTGCTTCTATGAGGCCTCACATCTGCTGTTTTTTAATTTATATTCAGTATATTTATGTTCGGTATATTTTTGGATTTAAAATTTCACGGTATATATTTTTTTGTTTTATTTTTTTTTTCGTGTGCTTCTGAGATACATGATAACACTTTCGACCTTACGGGCACTCTGAGTACTCACGGCTGTTATTTTTTTAATTAGATTTTCGTTTCATTATTCTATACAGTTTCTTATTTTAAAATTCCACATTTTTTTGTTTATTTCATCTAATTGTATGACTGACGTCCACTCTTGAATAATTGTAGTAAGATGAGCTACAGGTTTTCGGGGAACTCCAAGCGAGTGTTATGCCGATGCAAACTGTCATTTTTGTTACTCACGTTGCGCAAGCCACATAGCTACGGGCGACAGTTCTACAGGTGCCCGCACTGGGCAGACAAACCAGAAGACTGTAAGTTCTTCAAGTAGACAAGCAGTTCGACTGATTCTGCGGTATCCCAATCGAAAAACAATGCTCAGGGTTGGACGGTATCCCAACCG
>NW_018233062.1:0-390 GCF_001263595.1 Phalaenopsis equestris | reverse complement strand
GTTTAATTAATTACAAATATTTTATGCATCAAATGAACTTGAAAAGTATTCCACATTATTCTCCTCTATTCACTGAGCAAGATGGTATTTTTATTTTATTTTTGTGATTTTTTTATTTTTCTACACAAAGTTATGAATTTTCTAAATTTGGGGTATTTAAATAAATAAGAAAAAGCCCTATATATCTATTTAAACCGTGCGTGCTGACTAGATCCTAGGAAGCTCCGAAGCCATGCGTGGCGAGCTCTGTTTGGACGCCGCCATCCACGTAGCTGCTGACTCGGCCCGCTGTTTATGTCCCGCAGCGCTGTCGGGCTCGATCTGCCCCGTCCATTTGATAGACGCTTGATCGAATGGCTCCCTGTCATCGTCCCTGATAGAATGATCCCG
>NW_018233061.1:0-906 GCF_001263595.1 Phalaenopsis equestris | reverse complement strand
AATCATAATAATTAGCATGTTGCTTAGAAAAATCTTAGAAAATTTTGGAAGGTTTGTTATGATCATAGAACCCTTTGAGAAATATTTCATAGTTTAAGACATTAAGAATGCACTTAATTTCCACCAACCCTAAAACATAAAGAAAATTAATTTTAGGAAACACAAATATCTAAGTGACTAAATTTTTACTCTCTACTATTATTTAAAGTTCAGAGAACTTTCCATAAAAATTTAAAAACATTTGGAGCTCATTCAATAACTCAAATTGATTTTTTAAGTTAAATGACATTTTTTGCACTAATATAATTTTTAATAATTAAAATATAACTCAAAAAATTATAAAAATTGATTTTTGGAGTTCTCTGTGACCAAATGAATTTTTTAAAAACAAATTTGAAATTAAAATAAAAATTCCATTTTCAAGCCTATTTTTAATATTTAAATAATTAAAAAAGATAAAAATCACAAAAATATCAAAATTCATGGAAATGTTATAAATTGTTTCCTAAGCACTTAGGAATAATTAGAATAATTTTTCCTGATTTTCTAAGTGAAGATATTGAATTTTGAAGCTTAAAATAATTTTTAAAGGCTAAAAATTGATTTTCACTAAAATAATTCTAAAAATTCAAGAAAAAATCAAAGAAATATGGAATTTATTTCTCTAGTTTCCTTGACCTTAAAGATATTTAATAAAAATATAAAAATTAATTTTGCCCATTTAAAATATTTTATAATAATAAATACTCAAAAATTTAAAATAATTCTTAAAATTCAAATATAAATGAATAAATCATGAAATTTGGCCCCAATGCTTCTCTGATCTAATTCTACCTCCAGTGCAAATTTCAAGGGTTTAGGCTTTGCCTTAGTGAAGATGGAATTTTCTTTAAAAAATCCTATTTT
>NW_018233060.1:1997-2225 GCF_001263595.1 Phalaenopsis equestris | reverse complement strand
CAATCAATGGGTGATTTCAGAGGAGAATCGAGTACTAAATTTTAAGATTAGTAGATTTATATTACTACCTATCTGTCTATCTATGTATTTTGATTTGAACTTTGCATTTGCTTTGCTTTAGCTTTGCTTTTGTAGATCTCTGTATAGTTGAGACTAAGCATAGGATTTTTTTTTTCAGCATTTTGAGTGTTGTGGCTTGGATTGCGACGTTGAATTAATGTATTGAGG
>NW_018233060.1:514-1947 GCF_001263595.1 Phalaenopsis equestris | reverse complement strand
TGTACCCCTTGGAATTTATATATAAATGTGATGTTTTGTGTTGTGAAAGTTTATATGTGCTAAGTATGTCATTTAGTCACTTAAAATTATGTCTATAATGTCTGAAAAGAAGTTGTTAAGGCTTGAAATTGATCAAGATTGTAAAAATCCAGAATTTGGAGAAAATCAATAGAGGCCACAGACGATGCCATCGACGTCGCCGACGGTGAGATTTTCTCGAGACTTAAGATTTTTATTCCAATAGAGCATGCCGACGGCGAGCTCATGAAAAAACACCTTTAACCGCGATTTTAACCAGTCGACCGCCACCATTCATCATCCCCTTCCTACTAAAAACGCCATTTTCGACCTAGTGCTTGAAAGATCTTGGATTGGGAGGCGATTTCAAGGATTTTTTACACCAGATTTAATCATCTCTAGGTAAGATCTTCACTCAAAACTAAAAGTATTTGATTTGCACCATGAATTTCTTCCACCTTGAGGAGATCCAAAAAATTTGAGAATGTGAACAAAATTTGGGAAAAAATTCATGGATCGTAATGTTGAACTCTTTGAATTACCATTGGAAACCATGATTTGTATATTTGAAGTAATTTTTGGAATTTTTCTATAATTTGATTAGATTGAAATGGCTCCACTTCAAAAGAGGAGAGTTGAGTTCGATGAGTCTCGCTTCGTCAATACGATGGCTCAAACAAAATTTACTTTCATATTTAAAGGAAAGAAGTGCACACAAGATCGAGTTTTTGAAAGTCTAGTAGGAGAAATGGAACAATTTATTACCGAACGGAGGAGGGAAAATTTTTGTTACACCACCAATAAAGCTGATGCAAATGTTGTGAAGGAGTTCTACACCAAAGTATATTATTCTGATGACGAAATCGTTCAAGTGCGTGTAATTTCCATTGAATACACTGCTACCCACATCAACACTTTTTTGCGACGTCCCAGACTCTGGTGGCTGCCAATATGAATCCTTTAGTACGTTGGAAGGCCACTTAAATGATGTGATCAACTTTCTCACAGATTGGAAAGGAACATGGAAGATAAAGTAGCGAGAACGGGTAAATTTTTCTGCTTCCATGTTGAAAGCCACCTCTAAGGCGTGGCACTCTTTTATTTCCTCGACTCTATTACCGACCTATCACCATAGTGAGGTGACTAAAGATAGAACTATAATTGTACCTAGTATTCAGAATAATAGAACTCTAAATGTGGAGAGAATAATTCTTAAGCATATATTGACTACGTCAAGGAGTGAGACTGGTGGAGGTCTAGGACATCCTGAACTTATTTATACAATTTGCAAACTTTCTGGAGTAGAATTTGGAGATGAAGAATGAGTTTATCCTATGAAACCCATTAGTAAAGCTAATTTGAAGACTTATGAAGCCCATGAGAAATGGAGAACTGGAGCAGAAGTCAAGAACCTT
>NW_018233060.1:0-272 GCF_001263595.1 Phalaenopsis equestris | reverse complement strand
GATAGTGAGTACCTTCAGAGGCATTCAAATTTTGAGGTAACCTATTTTGAAGCTCAGGCCCAACACTACAGAGGTGAGCCTGATGTTACGTTTCCTGAGTGCCCCCGATATACTCAGTATCAGCCCAATCGACCTATTGATCAAGGAGATGAAGATATAGCTTGGATTTTGATATTGAATGAAATTGATGTACTTATATTTGTATTTTTATTTTTGTTATCTTTTGTAATAGAAATGGGTGTTTGTGTATTTGGACTTTCATTTTTATTATT
>NW_018233059.1:0-7358 GCF_001263595.1 Phalaenopsis equestris | reverse complement strand
ACAAAATATGGAAAGTCCAATTTGCCCTTCAGAAAGTCAAATAGATTTCATAGTGCTCGAGACATGACCTTGGACTACTTTGAAGATCTCTTGAAATATTCCAAATTTATTCTGAACTTATCGTATTGTTCCATCAATCATCAGAGATCGAAGTGTGACTACCATGTGGCTTAGTGAAACGTGACAATTTAATTATCCTAAAGATAGGATACTCGGTTAATCAATTGGTGTTTCCTTTAAGAGTTATGTGAGTGGGTGCCCATAAGGACCCAAAGGCAAATTTAGGTCATTTAAAGATTATGGTGCCCACAGTTAAAGTCAGACTTAAAGTATTTAAATATGTTAGTCACTAATCAATATCATCTTCTAAATCCAATCAATTGAGTTTGGACATCGAGCCTAGGTCACTACCAAGCCCTTAAAAATCATAATAGGTTAAATGGTGATTATCAAAATTTTGATTTATGTGACATATATCCTTATTGAATGATCACATCATCCTTAACTTTTGACCTAAGAAAAGTAAATTATCATCTTTTCTATCTTAAGCCCATCACTTAAGAATCATTTGATCTTAATTGACTTCCAAGTCATGAAGATTAGAAGAACTATAATTTTGTTGATGTTGTGCAAGGGTGGTGAGTGATTTTCTCCCTTTTAATCCCATTGTATTTCAATCATCCAAACATGTTTATTAAGATCAAAATTTCCCATTTTCCCTTGGTTAATCCTAAATTTTGATTAAGGCACTAAAATCTAGAATGACTATTTTGCCGTTCGGGTGCTTCACCGCATAACAAATTAAACATAACTCAAATGACTTTAAGAATTTAGAGTGTCACGTCCATGAGGTAATTGCAATATTAGAGGAGAATATGGGTGATTTTCCAAATTTAATTTAATTTAATTATTTATTTAAATTCAGAAAATAGGATTCTCAAAAATTGATTTATTTAATTTTCCAAAATAAATTTTTTATTTATTAGAAAATTTTTAGTGATTTCCTTAGGTCAGAGAAACACTTAAGCAAAATTTCATGATTTTTTGAATTAAATGTTTATTATTATTATTTTATTATTAACAAGTTTTAATGATTTAATTAAATAGAAAATAATGTTTTAATTACCAAAATTATTTTTTTATATTTTTATTAGACTTCTATGAGTTTAGAAAACTTAGAGAATCAAATTTTATATTTTTATGATTTATACTTTGTTTATTATAATTATTTTAATGTGAAAATAAGGAAAATTCACTTTTAAGCTTTTAATATTTATTTTTAACTTAAAAAAATTATAAAAAATACTTTAATGAGCCCTTAGTGATTAAAAAACAATTAGACATATTTTGAAATATTTTGATATTTTTGAAAATTTTAATTATTTCTAATTATTTTTAAATTCAACATAAGGCTAAAAAATTAAGCATTTTAAAAAAATATATATTATATTTTTCCCAAGTGCCTCGAATCACAAGGAACTCAGAAAACCACTTTTTATAATTTTTCTAAGGATATTTAATTTCATATAATTATTTTTGTACAAAAAATACAAGGTTTCTTAGAAAATCAACTTTAATACATAAACCTAATCAAATAATTTTCAAATTTTTACAGTAGATAAAAATGATTTTTATGAATGATGTGGGATTGATTTTTTTAATTTTTGATAAGTATATAATTTACATAAATTAACCCAATATTATTACATTTAATTGAATATAGAAATTTACAAGATAATTCAAGACATCATGATACTTTTTCTAGACTTCCTAACCATAGGAAACCTTCTAAGATTATTTCCATAATTTTCTATAATTTTCCAAATGATATTTCAATTTATATAATTAAAATAAGCCACAATGGTCACCCTTGAATGAAAATTAGGGTTAGAAGCATAGAGATGCCCTCTAACCTTGGAAAAATTAGATTACATCTCCTCTGTGATGAGGAATAAACTTTAAAAATTTCAAGCTATGCTGAACCATATTTAGTCATGGAGAGTTAAAATTCCACAGAGGGTATTTAATTAATTAAAAATTATATACTTAACAAATAATTTTTTATTTTTATTCCACATTATTCTCCTCTGTTCACTGAGGAAGTAGGTATTTTCCTTTTATTTTTATGATTTTTCTAGAGAAAGATATAGATTTTTGAAGTTCAGGCATTCAGACATTTAAAATAATTCAAAAATCCCTATTTTTCTACTTATCTGGTGTGGCATTGACTTGATCATAGGAAGCTCCTAAAGAACACGCGGCGCTCCACCATTTGAGTTGCCAGCCATGTATCTACCATGTGGATCGTGCCTTATGGACCATATCCTCATTCGATTTTATCAAGATCGTCCACTGGATAAAAGTGCGATCGAACGTCATCCGTTCATCATCCCTAAGTGACCTAACCCATCAACCGTTCAACTAAAAACCCAAATCACACTGATTTTGTTTCTAAACCTCATCTTCTCAAGATGAACATATTTATACGGTTTATACAGTATGAAACACAATAAATAGATATGGAGAATCAAAATAGGCTTAGGCTAGCGTTAGAGTTCAATAGCCTTATCTTAGAGGGGAGGTCTCAATTAGATGGTTATGGTAGCTTCGATTGGCCAACGAGCCTCCAGATGAAGTCTCAAACCCTGGGGAATTGCCTAGGCATGATTTTGATCAAACTCGATTTCAGGTGTTGGTTTAGAGCTAGGTTAGAGGCTGTTTGAAAGGGGACTTTTATGGGGGATCAACTTCTCTAAGTGTGGGGATGGTGTGTGCATAGTTAATTGAATTTTGGTGGATAGTGGAGGTGTGGGGAAGAATATCCTAGTTTCGGCCAGATTTTGAGCTCAAAATTGAACTCTCACAGAGGAAACCAGTGGGGTTTGATGGTTGGCTTGAGCTTAGGAATGCTTGAAGAGTCTCTATGGAGATTTTGGTAGAGATTCCCCAAGGATTTTAGTTAGCTCTCTTTTGTCCATAGAGGGTGCTTATTAAATAGAAAGGCTTGGAATAGCCATCAGGGTCAATTGGTGGGTGCAAATTGATGCTTAAGTGGAGGGATGAAGAGCTCTAGTGACCACTGAGACTTGGCCAGCTCAAATGAGTTTTATTTTGATTTTTGACCAATGGGGGCTCCTTTGGGTTGTTGTTTCCGGTGGCTGGTATGATTTACTCCCAATGGCAAGTGATGATCGCAAAGTATTTTCAAAATAAGGCTAAATATGTCTAAGATCTCTTAAATTAAGGGACCATTGCTCCATAGCTCACCTAGGTGGTTTAAGTGGGTTTAAGTTGGTCAATAGGTTCCTAACGGTGGTTGTGGTGACATTAATTTTGTCACTTTGGTATGACAAAGTCAATTTCGGTGAAGGGGTTCAATTTGGATCAAATTTTCTTAAAGTTGGGTTTGGGTTCGACTAGCCATCACATTGAGCCAAATTAATTAATCAATTTTGTGAGGGTGATTTTCATGAGAGGTTTAGAGAACAATTGGAATGGTTTTTAATTAATTTGGTGGGTTAATTTGAGGGAATTTGGACATTTGGTCATTTTGGGGGTGTTGGGTTAGACTTGGGTTTAGGTTAGGCTAAGGTTGGGTTAGGTTAAATTGATGGCTTAAAATGGTCTAGAGGAATGTTATATCGTATTTTCAACATCAATTGGATGTCAATTTTGGGGTTTGGGCATTCAATTTGGTGGAATTTGGAGACATAGCCAATTTGGGGCAAATTTATAGCTTATGACTTTTGGTTGACATTGAGTGAAGTTCAGGCTTGAATAAGGCCAATTGAAGGTCCAATTTTATATTTAGGATTGTTAGGAAGAATTGAGGATTCAAATTGGGGCAATTGAGTGGATCATATCGTTCAATTAGGTGAGATTAAGTAATAGGGTCAAAATTGAGGCTTTAATGTAATTCCAAATTGAGCTTAGAGAATGGGTCAATTAGGCTTGAATTTTGTTTGAATTGATCATATGAAAGATGAATTTGAGTTTAGAATTGATATTGGGGAGGATTGGGGCCAAATTGATGGGTATGTGAGGTGAATTTGGTGAAATTGGGGCTTTAAACACAACTTGGCGGTTTGGGTCAAAATGGTCAAATTTATCAAATTGGGTTCAATTGAAGGGTACAAATTAGTTTTGGAGACATTTGAAGTTGTTTTGGATATTTTGGGAAAATTTGGGCCACCAAGGGTATTTTTGTAATTTTGGCAATTTTAGGTGGTTTTGGGCAATTTTAGGTGGTTTAGGGCAATTTGGGCATTTTGAAATTGGGAAAATTTGGGCCACCAAGGGTATTTTTGTAATTTTGGCAATTTTAGGTGGTTTTGGGCAATTTTAGGTGGTTTTGGGCAATTTGGGCATTTTGAAATGGCTTGAAATGATTTTGAACAAATTTTGTATTTTGGGTGAAATTGGGAATTTTGGCCAAATTTAGGATTTGGGGGTGCTTATGTAATTTGGGTGGATTGAGGGGCAAAATGCCAAGTTGGATGTTTTGGTAGAATTGGGGTGCCAAACCACCTTATATGAGCTATGGACCAATGAAATCCCCATTTGGGTCCTCTATGTATTGGTCTTAGCTAAACCCTAGCTAGGGCTAGTGGGTGTAAGGGACCATCTGCATGAGTCTCCCAAAAGATCAAGGGATCAAAGTCAACAATTTTGGGTTTAGGGTTGTAAGTGAATATAGGTGATAGTGAGTGCAAGTGAGTGAACTTCCTCCAGACAAACACCCCGGGGTAGCCCTAAAATCAAGCAGTCCTATGGGGATTCTCCTTGAGATCCCTCTTGCTGACCCCACCTACGAAGTGATAGAAGTTATGACCAATATGTAGAACTCAAGTTGAGCAAGGAAGAGTTTAGAGTTTCTAATGGTGAGGGTTCCTTCTCAAGTTTCCTAGGAAGTGTCATCAGGAAAACCCTATGGCTAGACCCTAGACTAATAAAGAGGGAAAACTAAACCTCAACAAAAAGTGAGGTCAACAAAATGGATGTTTGTAGATAATGAGACGGTTGCACTCAGTGAAGAGCGTAACGCTATAATTCAGAAGACGATTCCTAAAAAAATTAAAAATCCTGAAAGTTTTACAATTCCTTATGCTATTGGCAAAAGCTTTTATGGAAATTCTTTATTTGATTTAGGAGCCAATATTAATCTTATTCCATTATCAATTTTCAGAAGGTTGGGCTTAGGAGATATTTCACCTACGACTGCAACTCTTCAGTTAGCTGATCGTTCGATTACTTATCCTAATGGAGTTATAGAAAATGTTTTAGTAAAGGTTGATAAACTTATCTTTCTTGGAGACTTTATTTTATTAGATATGGAGGAAGATAAAGAAATTTCTATTATTTTAGGAAGACCATTCTTAGCCACTGGAAGAGCTTTGATAGATGTGCATAAAGGAGAACTAAATATGAGAGTTAGTGATCAAGAGGTTACATTTAATATTGCAAAATCAATGAGATACCCTGCAAAAGAATAAGAGAATGAATGCTTTAGAAAGGATATTATTGAGTATTTAATCCATGAATATTTCAAAAAGACATATGAAAGCAAATTTGAAAAGGAATATATGGAATATCAAGATGAGGATAAAATCCAAGATGACTCTATGGAAGTGAGTACGGAAGAACTGAAATATGTTCAGGAAAAATTTAAAATGTTAGATCCTGCAGAAAATGACAACAATTTGATTTCATCTATTAAGAAACTTCCTGAACTAGAATTGAAAACACTTCCTACACATTTGAAGTATGCATTCTTAGGAGATTCATATACACTACCTATCACAATATCCTCAGAACTAACTGATGCGCAAGAAAAAAAATTATTAGAAACTTTGAAAAGATATAAGAAAGGCTTTGAATGGACATTAGCTGATATTAAAAGAATCAGTCCATCAATCTGTACACATAGAATTATATTGGAAGATCAACATAAGCCAAGAAATGATCCGCAAAGGAGATTGAATCCTATGATGAAAGAAGTGGTTAAGAAAGAAATTATAAAATGGTTAGATGCGGGAATAATATATCCTATTTCAAAAAGTGCTTAGGTGAGTCCAATTCACTGTGTCCTGAAGAAAGGAGGTGTAACTGTAAGGATAAATGAGCATAATGAATTAAAATCAACAAGACAAGTCACAGGAGGGCGAATCTACATAGATTATAGAAAATTAAACTATGCCACCCAGAAGGATCATTTTCCTTTACCCTTTTTGGACCAGGTAAGCTTGAGGAAATGAGGAATGAATCATACAATAATCTGATGATTTATAAGGAAAAAATGAAAGAATGACATGATCGAAAGATAATAAAAAGAGAATTTGAACTTAGATAGAAAGTTCTATTATATAATACAAGATTGAAATTATTTTCTGGAAAATTGAAATCTAGGTTGAAAGGACCATTCAGAATTATGAAAGTCTATCCCTATGGAGCTGTCAATATTGAAGATCCCAAAACTGGAAGAATATTTAAAGTAAATGGGCACAAATTGAAAAGTTATTTTGATGCTCGAAGACAAAATGTTAAAGAGACTATCATGTTGGATCACCCACAATGAGACTGGGAATGACAGGCTGATGACATTAAACCAAGCACTTTTTGGGAGGCAACCCATATGTATCGTTGTTTACTTTGATTTTTTAGTTTTGTTTTAAAATCTTATATATATGTCTATATTTACGATTTTTATGTAATCCGTGTATTTGAGAAAAATTCTTAGAAACATCTTTGTTCGCCCAATATTGTGAAAAGACTTAGAATTTATTTGATCAAAAATTGAAATGGCCAAAATTTTAGAACTGGCACATGATGCGCCGAATTCCAGAGAGCTGGTGCATGATGCGCCAGATAGGCGCATGATGCGCCGCAGAGACAAAAATGACTTAAACAATTCAAATGGTGGTTTTTGTCAGTTTTTGGCGGGGACACCTTCAAATAACTCCTAAAAATTGACTCCAAGGCATATTTTAAGGAGGAAAACAAGGCAAGAGTCACCACTTTTCAATTCTCATGGCTTCCTACTCTAGAAACTCGCTAGATTTGGAATTTTCAATCGAAGAAAGTTCATCGATTTCGACGCACAAAAGTTACACGATCGAGCTATAGTGAAGAAGAGGCTTATCAAAGAGAGGGGATTTGTGAATCGAGGATTCAACACGCTGAATACTCGAGTCGAAGAAGTTATTGAGCAGAAGCATTAGGAACTACTTTGCTACACTACTGTCGCTGTAGTCGTCCCTGTGGTGAAAGAATTTTATGTAAATCTGCATGGGATCAACCAAGGAATGTTCTACATGTGAGCCAGGCTTGTGTAGTTCACTCCTTCGAGAATCAACAAAATT
>NW_018233058.1:493-1050 GCF_001263595.1 Phalaenopsis equestris | reverse complement strand
TTTTATTTTTATTAAATCTCCCTGATATCAGAGAATTCAAAAACTAAGTTTGGTGATTTTGGGAATTATATTTTGATTTTTAAAAATCATTTAAGTTCAAATTTGATGGTCACTTTTAAAAATCAATTAAAAATATTAAATGATCTCAAAATAACTTGAAATTTTTATAGTGAATTCTCTGTCTCATTAGCCACAGCGGAAAATAAAAATCAAGTAATTTTGATCTCCGTGTGCTTCAAATTAAATATTTTAAGCAAATTAGTGTTTGCTCAAATTAGTAATATTTTAAATTTTAAAAATTATGAAATTGTTTCCTAAGACTACTCTAGCCATAGGAAACATACATGAATTTTTATAGAATTTTTTAAGCCACATACAATTTTCTATAATTATTTGAATATAAAATGCATAAAAATTTAGAAAATTAAGATCTCTGTCTAGAGATCTCCTATGTCTTTGGAAAAATATTCAAATTGTGCACCTAGACAGAGGCTACAACATATAAAAAATTGGAGTTAAGGTATTAATTCCATATGAATGGAGAATTGAAAAACCCC
>NW_018233058.1:0-384 GCF_001263595.1 Phalaenopsis equestris | reverse complement strand
ACTGAGTAAGAGGGTATTTTTATTTTATTTTTATGAATTTTCTACACAAAGATATGGATTTTTGAAGTTTAGGAGCTATTTTCTGAATTTATTAAATATCCTATTTATTTATTCAAACCGCGGGCTGACTAGATCATCGGATCCGTCGAAAATCCACGCAGCGCACTCCTATTCAACGCCACCTTCTGAGTCAGCTGCCACGCGTCCCGCCATTTCATTCCATAGGATCATCCGGCTTGATCTCCGCCGTTCATTCAATACACGCGAAAATGGACGGCATCCGTTCATCGTCCCTGATAGACTTAAATAGACTTAACCAAGAACCGTCCATTTTAAAACCTTAATATCGCTCTCATTTCTTTATGGATTTTAGTGATTATTTTT
>NW_018233057.1:63958-101203 GCF_001263595.1 Phalaenopsis equestris | reverse complement strand
CTCTGATTCTATTGATTTCAAAAAAGAATTGCAAAAGAAGGGGGCGGATCCCCATAGCAAAAGAGAAAAAAACGAATACAAACAAACACACCCCTAAGGGGTTTCACCTCCCAATTACAATTCCAAAAAAAAAGAAACATACAAGTATACCCTCAAAAGAAAATAACAAGCATATCCTCAAAACATAAAAAAAGGGTAGCCTAGCCATCTGAAGACCTGCATTGACAACCGATTAGCACAGCAACAGGTAGAGGAAACATGCATCCGGGAAGAGAGGTCCGTCAGCCACCAAGGGGAGGCAAAGTCGAGAGGAAATACCTGTCCAAAAAAGAGAGAACAAAGTAGTGCTTTCCAGAAATTAGTCCCAGCTAGGCTCAAAACCAAGAAACAACAGCCTTTCACAGCAAAACAAAGTAACCCGGAGCAAAATGTAGCGTCACAAAATATAGATCCACCTCCAAGCATGTCCAGTGTCCAAGAAGCAGCAAAAAAGCAAAAAAAAAAGGCTTTGAAAGGCATCATAAGCTTCAGTGCAGCAAACCTTCGAAATCTTACTGACAAGCACCATAATGCCAAGGCCATTCAAAGAGATTAACGGAAAAGCAAACCGTAAGCACCTTATGTGCCTCAAGACATAATAGTGGGAATAACCAACAAGCATCATAAGAATCATAGGCATAAAGAGCATCACAGTGGGCTTACTGTCCAGCCCATTCAATGAAATTAAGGGGGAAGCAAACCGTATAATAGGATGATACAGAAGCTCGAAGCTGCAACAAGGAAGTAGGCAGCAATGAGGCAGACCAATGGGCTTAGAAGAGGCATCCTTAACATCATAACAGCAAGCCTTAAAAAACTTAATGACAAAACCAATAATGCAAGAGGCAACTCTCCCAATTAGATTACACATCCCACTCAATAAACACAAGTAGAAATCATCCAGTATAACAAAAAAAAAGTAAGAAACAGAACCTGCACCAAGTTAGGTTAGCCTCTAATGAATGGTAAATCCGGCAATTCACCATTCAATAGGCATCTTAGATTGTGTGGGGGTGTAACAACATAGAAAAGGCCAGCTGAATCTTTGCCTTTCGTAGCCAGCCAACCTGTTGGAGAATTACCAGCTGAATCTTTGCCTTTCGTAGCCAGCCAATCTGTCTTACCTTGTTGATAAATAAGAGACATTTGGAATGATAAGTAATGCTTATCAATAAGATCTCTAATCCTATTCATAGTACCTAACAAAAACCACTCGGTCTTAAAGTATTAATGAAATCATTGTAAAGGCTATGAGGATCTGTCTCAATTAAAAGATTAGAAAAATTACAGCAAATCGCCACCTGCAGTGCTAGTAAAACTACTCTGCTCTCAGCCTCAATAGGAGAAAAGACAAAAATGGGAGAAGTAAAATAACATAGGAAATGCCCCAAATGATTACGAAAAACTCCACCAGCACCAGCTGCAGTGGATGTCCAGCTTCCATCAATATTGACGTTAACCCAACCCAGAGGTGGGGGTTGCCATCCTACCAACCGTGGCTGAAATAAAGATCCACCGGGGCTCAAAATGTGACAAGCTCGATGGAACTGTGCTAGCATATATAACACAATAATAGAAGGAGCCAATCTTTTAGGGGAAACAAAGGCATTCCAGATGTAGTGTCCCCAACACCAACTACTATGATTATAAGGACTTGAATAAAGCAATTTTTTAGGGGAAACAAAAGAGGTGGTTTTCCATAGCAAAACTTTTTTTAAACTATTTATTTATTGAGATTCTAGCGACTAAGCTATTTCGACACCAAAGAGTTCATTAAATTTGTTCACGTCTCATTTACCATCAAGCCAACAATAAAAAATAAGCAACTTTTTATTGAGTGAAGATTTTAAGGATATCTCCCAATCATCCAAACCCCATTGGTCATGCTAGAAAGAGATATTTCCCTCACCAATATCCCAATAAATAAAGAAACGAGCCACCGTTCTAGCTTTAGTGATAGCTTTACAAAGCTTTGAATCACCCTCTTTTCATTAGACAATGACCAGGTTATAATGAGAGCAATATTTATGAAAAAGGAATTTTTGCCCACAAGGAATTATTTGCACAAAATATAAAATAAAGTTTGCACATATTGATTTCAGAACTCTTCTTAAAACTCTTAAAGCCTAAACCACCAACACTTTTAGGCTTGCAAACTTTGTTAAAAGTAGTCCAATATTTTCTAGAGTAGCTGCCCGACCAAAAAAAAATGATTAAAAAGCCTTTCCAAGGTGGTCTGGGTGCTCTTTTTGAGATTAAGAATTTGTAAGGCATACAAAGAAATGCTAAGGACAACTTTAAGCAGGGTGAGTCGCCCACCATTGAAGAGGAAAGAATCCCTCCAGTCATCAATTTTTTATTTGATTTTATCAACCACCTCATATAACCTTGTTTGCTTCCGACGACTCCATAAGAGATTAACATCAAGATATTTAAGTGGTAGAGATGTAGCATGACAACCTGTGTAGGAAACATCCTAGGTAGCATAAGATCTATTAACATGCTTCCCAAAGTTAAGATTGCATTTCTCCCTATTGAAAGTTATACAAAAAATTTCTTGAAAAATATCAAGAACCTGCATAAGAGATTTGATGGTAGCTTTACTAGCATTAGAGAATAGAATGGCGTCATCTTCATAAGCCAAGTGACTAATCAAAATTGTCGATTTATGGGAGAATTGAGTATATGACTTACGCATCTGCATTTGGTTAATTAGACAAGAGAAATAATCAAAAGCTTTGGTGAAAATAGTAGGGGATAAGGGGTCACTTTGCTTAATACCCCTTAGAGCAGAGAAAATACCATAGGAATTACCATTCATGAAAACACTTTAATGGTTACCAACCATGTATTAAAGAATAGAAACTTTTTTGAAAAACATGAGTCTGAAGTATTTTGATAAGGAAATCCCAACTAATTGTGTCAAAAGTTTTCTTGATGTCAAGTTTAAGTACCATGTTACCTCTACGATATTATTGATATCATTTTTTATCAAGGCCTTCAAGAAGTTCTTGCGCAAGTAAAATATTATCAGTGATATCCCACCCTTTAATAAAAGCAGATTGCTGAGGCGAGATAATATTGATATGAGAGGTTGTAATCTGGAAACCAACAACTTTCTTAAAACTTTAGAAATGACAGAAGTGTGGGCTTTTGGTCTAAACTTATCCCAACTAGTTTTATCAATCCCGTTAAGAATGAGCAAAATCGAAGAAGAGGTAAAGAATTTCTCAGAACCATCACCTTGGAAAAAACATTAAATAGCTTGAATCATCTCATGTTTGATAATATCCCAACATGTAACATAAAAAGCTGCAGTAAAACCATCTAGACTGGGAGCCTTATTTGAGTTGATATCATTAAGCACCGCAAGAGTCTCCTACTCTGAAGGGACATCCAAAAGAGATATACTAGAGACATACTCAGGTTCGCCTATAAAAAGGTCAGAATCAATAGGCAGTATTTGCGAGCTAGCTTGAAACAAGTTAGAAAAATAATCAACAACACTATCTCCACTCTCTTCTTCATCTGTAAGCTAACTTCCATCAGGAGCTTTAATTTTAAGAATAGTGTTTAGATTTTTCCTATGATCGAGGCCTGAAAAAATTTAGTATTTCAATCCCCACTAGTAAAATAAATTCCACTACCTTTGTTGTAATAGATCTTCCTCCAAGGAAATAGCCTCAAGAAAATTAGGATGAGCCTAAGCCAACTCATTAAGATGCTGTGGCAAACAAATTGCTTATACCTAAAGACTTTTCACCACATGTTGTGCCTCTTCAACCCTGATATGGAGATTATTAAAGACATGAAAACTCTACTTACATAACTGAGCAACTACCTTTAATGCATTTGCCGAAGAATGATTCATGGATTTCCAACACCATCAAAATGCCAAGCCTACTTTATAAGACTCAAAAATCTATCATGAGTGGCCTAGATATTAAGAAATTTAAAATGATACTTAGGAGGGTTAACAATGAAGGCAAGAGAAAGCAGAAAGGGGTTGTGATCAGATCCAACTTGATTTAAGTTTTGCACTTTGGAGATATGAAAATAGTTGAGGAAATAATGATTGTCAAAGAAACGATCCAGATGTGTGTAAGGGAACCTCTTCTCCAAGTGAAAGGGGAACCCATGTACCCTAAATCATAGAGACCAGCCTCAGCAATTTCATCACAAAAATGATTAATAAATGTGAGATCACCACACCCACCACCTCTCCTCTCAATGGGCATCATAATCATGTTGAAATAACCCCAAGAGATCCAATTATCTTTGTTAATATCTCCCATAAGGGTAAGCTTATGCCAAAGAAGATATTTATCTTGAATAAAAGAGCTAGCATAGACAAAAGTAGCACAAGAATAAAGGTGTCATGTTTAAAGTAAACCAGGACAAATTGCTCCTCATTTTGAATGATGTGAACATCATGTTGTGCTTCCAACATATTCAAATCTTGTTATTTTTGTTGCAAAAATGCTTATACTGCTTAAATTTTCTAAAAATACGATCTTTATTAAGAGAGACAGTAGGCTTTAAAAGAGCAAAAATAGAAAGATTGTTAACCCTACTTAAGTGTTTTAGTCTATAAGGGAGGAAGGGTTCACCGCTCCCCTAATATTGCAAATCATAATGTTAAACATAATTTCTCGAGCGACCCCTTCTAGAAGTCCTAAAAGGTTGCCTAGCTGTTCTTCGTTAGAATGATACTTCCTATTAGTAATAATTTTTTCAAAATTAAGAATCAGAAGTTCATTATTTCTTTTAATTTTATTTCTACTCACTTTTGAACCAACCATTACTCTTCTAGCGTATTAGTAGCTGCCAAAAAAGATGCTTCAGGTGGTACATTCTCACCATGAGGATTTCAACATATCTCGCGAGCAATCCCTTCCTTTTCTATTGTTGGAGAAGAGATTAAATTATGAGTAGGCAAAAGAGGAATAACAACTGCTGGTAAATCATCATGCATGGAGTCTTCTATAATATTTTCATGAATAACAACATGTGTAGCCTCATTAGTAACCTCATTATTAGCCTCAAAAGGTGCAACATCTATAGCCTCATTAGTAGCCTCATTAGTAACATTTGGCTTAGTGCCTAAGTCTACAACACCACTAGCTTCCAGGGTATCATTATTGATAATAATAGGATTTACTGTAGGTGGTCGATCAGTGCCATTTTTTAAATGAGGATGCAAATGATAAAAATGAGTAGAAGTGTGACCAAACATCAGATAGTGGGGGCAATATGGTAAGTTTGTTTCAAATTAGACCTTCTTCCAATAACCTTTATGCGCAGAGCCAATCCAAATGTCTTCCGAAAAGGGTAAAATAATATCATGCTCCACCAATAAGCAAGCCTCAGAAGGCCTAGTTAACAAAAATGTGGGGTCATCCATCTTTAATGGTTTATCATACGCTACAACAAGAGAAAATAACATTTTATGATTAAAGAGATGGAATTTTAAACCAGGGAAACGAATCCAAATAAGAATTGTAGGGGGTTCCGATTTAGGATCAAAATCAACAGTCCACTTTGGATTTTTTATAGGAATATCATCAATTCTAATAAAATGACGAGAAAATAACTAGGTGTAGTCTTCATCATTGGATAGCTGAATAAGAATATGTCGCTCTTCCAGAAGACCAATTTTCCACATACCCGTAAGTTTTAAGAAGTCAAAATCCCTTCTAATTACCTCAAGCTTTGGATGACCAAAAATAAATTTCCCGATAAGAGCATGACGACATGATGATGCAAGTATATTGGACTCATCCTCGAAAACGAACATTGCAAGCCATATTTTTCCAATTTTTTGAGTGAAACTATATTCCTCACCAATGTTTAATACATGATGAAAAGATTTAGGAAAAGCCCAAAGTCACAAATTTTGGATCCATGACAACCAATAAGAGCATCAATGAAAGAGAGCTCCATTAGCGCTCCACAGAAAGGACCTCAGAATTGAAAAATGCGAGACAAGCAAAGATAAAGAGATGAAAAAGGGTAAGATCCCACCAGGATCGGGCGAAGATTGGGGAAGGAAATCCATCATCGCTAGGGAAGCCCACAAACCTAACCTGGTCACCAAATCTCAAGAAGGAATCCATGGTAAGAAATAAGCCATCCATAGAGATTCCATAGAAAACAAACATAGAAAAGTAGAGCGGGTAAAGCTAGGCTCTAAAGAAACGAGCCTCCAGTAAATCACTATGGATAAGAGTGTAAAGAAAAGAAGGAGGTATATCACCATTCATAATATCTTCAAGTCCGTTTTTAGATAACGAATCGGCAGGAGCGTTCCCTTCCCTATAGATGAAACTATACTGTATATTAAGATGATTAATATCTAAAAAAGCCACTATACATTTTACTACAGTAATGAGGTACTAAACAGGTTCCACCCTCCTTGTTAAAATGTTAAATAAGCATTGTGAATCAGTTTCCACAACCACCATATTAAACTGATAAGAAACAGTAACCTGCAGAGCTGCAAGCATAGCCCAAGCCTCAACTTCAAAAGGGATTGAGGCAATACATGTGGAGACAAAGTAAATAAGGCACCTCCCATTAATATCACAAAACAATACATCTACCCTAGTGATGCACCCCTGGTGTGTGCTAATTTTCTGTGTGTTTATGTCAATTTATATCTCGAGTAATAGTGACAAAAACTTGACCCATCCCAAACTTACGTAGTAGTTTAGCTTTTAAAAATATGACAAAAATCTTAGCCCAATTTATATTAAGTATTTAATGCGCAAAATCAAAATCTTATATAAAATATATAAAATAGTTCCACACCAGTGATTCTAAGCAAGTGCACGTATCATTTCAAGTTATATAGGGCTTTCTTTAAAATCCCCAGTATCGATCCCACAAAAAGCAAAGTAAGAAATCCCTTAGGCTAATTCTAGTCTACTACTATCAAGTGATAGTTTGGAAGATGGAAATTCTTATGATAATAGCATAAATCACAATATTCAAACTGCAAAAATTAAAGTAAAAATAGTAAGCTAAAATTAGTTTAATGAATACTAATAGAAATGTAACTAAAAGAATTAAGTTTACTAAACTAATTTCTAAACTTCAAAAATAAATTTACTAATACTAAACAAAGTTTTGTGACAAAGAGATCAAATTTAAGAAAGCATCCTTCCCCTTTACAATGAGTATATGGACTATGAAAAAATAAAAATCATTTAAAAATATTTAAAATTATTTTATTTCAAATAAGAGCAATCTTATTCTTACACCAAATTGGGAGATTTTAATCTGTCACCTTAAAATTGCCAATTCTGCATCCAACAAAGTATATTTTCCAATTTATTTACACTCAACCCCATGGATGACATCCTCTCCCACAGAATCAAATTTGACAATCTTGCATTTGTTTTTCAAAAAATTTTAACCTTTCAATTGACCAAATAAAAAAGTAAATAAAGAATAGAGTTCAAATCATCACAAATTTTTAACATTTAAAACCATATAAAATAAAATCAATTCTTCACAAAACCGAATCTCATTTTTGGGAGAAGGATAAAAAAGACTACTCAAAATACATGAGAAAGATACGTAAAAACACAGATTTCATATATAAAAATAAGTTTAAAAAATAAATAAATAAAAGAACACAACTTATCTCACAATCCTTCTCAAGCAAATCCCTTGAAGTTTTCTTCAAGAACTTTCTCTCTTTACAAGCACTTTTAATTCTCTCTTAGAAGTGTAATAAAGAAGAAAGCTCTCAGCTTCCATCTCCTCTTACAGTCCTTGAAGAAAATCTCCAAGCCCTTGAATTTCTCTCTCTCTCTCTCTCTCGCCTTTTCCTTCTTCTCACTCTCACACCACTCACACACACACACACACCTACTCACCTAGACCTTTTTGCCTTAGACTTCCATCTCTTTTATTATTGGTCCCTCCAAAAAGAATTCAAAATTATCTCCAAAATTTTATCCAAAAGTCAACTCTTTTGAATTTCTCTCTATTTCTCTCCCTTTCCTTCTTCTCACTCTCACGCCACTCACTCACACACACACACCCACTCACCTGGACCTTTTTTCCCTAGACTTCCCTCTCTTTTATTAGAGGTCCCTCCAAAAAGAATTCAAAATTCTCTCTAAAATTTTATCCAAAAGTCAACTCTTTTGAATTCAAAAGACATGTCTATTGATCCATGAAACATATCCCTTCAAAAAAAATCATCAAAAGTGTCTAGATGCATTGAATCACTCAATGGGGTGTCTAGAACAAGTGACCCCTTCAAAATTTGTGCAAAATTCATCCCAAACTTCCTTAATCCACAAAAATTCATCTCTGGCGCTTTAGCCACCAGCTCTTTGGATTTTGGCACATCAGGTGCCACTCTGCAGCAGCTTCACCATTTTGCTTCGTTTGGCTCAATTTCAGCTCCATTTCGCCCCGTTTTAGTTGTGTTTTGCTCCCATCAGATATACCTGCAAAATAAGCATGAAATAACCTTTATTAATAGTGTAATCTCATTCAAAAATATGAGAGAAATTTAAATTAGATTAAGCATAGAAAGACATATCGAAATGTGCTAAGTCAAAATTTTCTTTCTAGCTCGTTTTTACTTCAAATTGCATCATTTTTACTTCATCTTCTCCAAAAGTCTATTTCATGTACCTGAAATGAAAAATATGCAAAATACGTTCTTTTAAAGTGTAATATCATTAAAAATTATTAAAATTAAATATAAAATATATAAGAAAAAGTAGGTATTTTTAGGTGTGTCACCCAGCAGCATTAGGAGTGAAACTACCATCAATATTAGCTTTAATCCAACCTTGAGAGGTTGGCTTTCAGCTAATCAAAGTTGGTCTCCTACATCTCTCAGGTAAAAGAGAAGTACCATTTGCATTAACAACTCTCGTTGCTTTATGATAGTTGGCCAAATTAAGTGAGACAGTGGTAGTGGGAGTGGGGAGAGAAGCTTCATATTTATGGTTATTTCTAGCCAACCAAATAAACCAAAAAATAGTTAAAGAGAAATAGTACAATTGGTTATGAAAATAACTTGTATCCTTCCAAGTAGCAAGTATGTTTTCTAAGTTCAAAAGTGGGGGGCAACCAATACCAAAAGAGCTCCTAACTTTTTCCCAAACTTCTCTAGCAAATGGGCATGATTAAAATAAATTATTAGTAGACTGAGCATCCCTCTTACAAATATAATAGAAGGAGGCAAGTCTCAAGCCTTTCATCTTAAAAAAATATCATCAAGTGGCAAAATATTATGAAAAAATCTCCATAAAAAGAAAGAGATGGATGAAGAAATGTATTGATGCCATATATATGAACTCCATTTCCATTGTGGAAATTTATGTAGATGGGAATAAAAAATTTTAGTAATAAAAGTTTTGGAATGAAATTTCCACATAGGAAAATCCCTTGTGTGCACATTTAATGGAATTTTAGCAATAAAGGGGCTTCCTCCTCAACTAAAGAGACAAGTTTAGGTAGATTCCAACTGCCATTCATCTAACAATTTGTGACAAGTGTGTGTGAGATAATGAGTGAGATGAGGTTGTGAAATTTGATGTTCCCCAATGTTCATGCCAATAAGAAATATTTCCATCTCCCACATTCTAGAAATTGAAATGAGAAGTGACATTTCTAGCAATTCTATTTGCCTTCGAGAGTTTAAAATCCTAAAACTTTTATGTAAAAATGGAGGGTGTATAAATGTGCAATATTTTTTATACATAAACTGAGCTCACAAAGAATCCCCAACTTTAAATTCAAACTAGAGCTTGCAAATGTTTTTATCAATAATAAATTTCAAAGTTTTTATGACAAGACCCCTAGAAGAGACAGGTTAACTAATCATTTTCCAGTTAGCCCAAATTTTGCTAGACTTAGTACCACTCAAGAGAAATTTGTTAAAGTGCACTTCAAGGGTTTTTTGGGTTCTCTTCTTAGTTTTAAGAACTTGCATAGCATATAAAGGTATACTAAACAACTCACTTTTCAACAAATTAAGCCTACCACCATTCGACAAAAGAGTGTTTCTCCAATCATTAATTTTGGATTTAATTTTGTCCACAACCTCATCCATTTGACTTTGCTTCCTCTTCCCTTTGAGAATTTTCACACCAATATTTAATGGGAAGTTTAGCAAGTTTACATCCAATTAATTTGAAAGCCCAACTTTTAACGTTTTGATGAACATTTTTCCCAAAGTATAAAGAGCATTTAGCCAAATTAAAGAATAAGCTAGAGGTTTTCTAAGAATCAGCCAAAAGATGCATAATAGCTTTTATAGCTGACTTATTGAATTTAGAGAACAAAATGACATCACCAGCATATTCAAGATGGCTAACCAAGATTTTAGATTTATGAGAATATTGGAGGTGAGGATGTTGTATATGTAAATTATTAAAAATCCTAGAGAAATAATCAAATGTAATTATTAAAATGGTAGGAGAAAGAGGATCTCCCTATTTAATTCCTCTGTATGTAGAAAAGAACCCATGAGATATACCATTAATAAGCACAATGTAATGGTTATTTTCTAACCATCTTTTAATAAGTAAGCAGAAGTTCTGATGAAAGTCTTTGCAATGGATCCTCCATATGTTGGTCTTAACCAAACCCAAGCTTAGGGCTAAGGGTTTGAAGGACCATCTAAATGAGTTTTCAAAAGAGTAGGGGATCAAGCTAAGCATGTCTAGTTAAGGGTTTTAGGTAGTGAGTGAAAGTGAGGGTTTCAAGTGTTTGTGTGCAAGGCTAGCTAAGACCACACCACTTAGGGCTAACCCAAACGCCAGCCAGTCCTATGGGGACTCCTTTTGTGCTACCCCTAGCTTGGCTCCATCCTACTATGTGCTAGAGGTTAGAACCAAGCATATGGAACTCCAAGAAGAGCAAAGAGGTGTTTAGAATTTCTATGATTCGAGTTTCAATACTACTCCTTTAAGAATAGTCAATAGGAAAGTCTTGTGGCTAGATCATTGGCTTCTAAGGAAGAAATACTAGACCTCAACCAAAAGTGAGGTCAATAATGGTTTGAAGGTAGAGGTAGAAGGAATATCTGAACCTCCTCTGCTATATCTCATTTGAGCCTACAACTCATATACTTGGACATTTATTCTTCTAATAGACTTAAGAGGTTATACTTGTTCTTCCCAAATCTCATATCTGACTACAAAATGCTTACACAAAGTTAAAGTCAAAGCAGGGAAACCTAATCCTCCAGTAGACTCAACTTTAAAAGAGATATTCTGATAAATTATAGAACCAATATTTATAATCTTCATCTATTATATGCAAAAACTTAAACATGCTCTCTCCTGGGTCACGTAGCTTGGATGATTGGTGGGATGATGTTGTGCAGAAATAATATAGTGTCAAGACTTAGAGGGTGCATTCAACGTTGAGGTAGAGAAGTTTACCTTATGATTATTTTTTAATTTTCATGCTCCTCTTCCATTAGTCAAAAAAGCAATCACCTCATCAATTGTGAATCAAAAAACTCAAATGATGAATACTCATAGTTTATAAAAATTATTAGATGGAATAAAGCATTAATGTGCTCCAGAGTCACTTCTACTCTTCTTCCTCAATGATTCACTTGATCTTCAGAAGCCGCAAGGAGTTTTTAGTAAAATTTCCGTACAATGGAAATTACTGCAATATTGATGATATAACAAAAACTTTCCTAGTGTCGGACAATAATCAAGCTTTCCATCGCTCCCCCGAGATTGAGAAAAGCCTTCTCCTGAATCAGCTTTCTATTCACAAGGATATCATTGTATCTAAATTGAGCATTAATATTGCAAAATTTCCCAAATCAATTTCAATTCTTCCTTTTCCTCGCTGTTTTAGGAGCCATAATCTATAAAAATTTCCAAACAATTCCACATAAATTTCAAATAACTTTCTTAAACTCCCAACAATAATTATCTAAGGTTAGAAACTTTCTACCATGGATTGATCACTCTTTTCTTCCTAAAAATCCAATGTTTTGGCACATGCGCAAGGTAAGGAGAATCCATGGTGAAAATAAAAATTTTTTGCATTAAAGTGAAGCTCTTACCTAGAGGAGATGAAATCTAAAGATTTTTAGTCAAGAAATTGCTCCAAAATTCAAGATTTCAGAAGCCCTAGGAAGCCTCTTCAGTGTTTTTCAAGAAATAAGGGAAGAAGAAGGTGACGATTGGTGTAAAAATTAGGTTTTTAACTAAGATTTTTGTTCCAATTGAACCAGTGCATAGGTGTCAATTTTAGCACCTGGACACCATTGTATCGATTTTCTGGTGCGTAGGCACTAATGCCAAGATTTTGTGTTTTTGTTTTTTTGTTAAATTTCAACATGAAAACTACACAAAAAGACACTATGAACCCTAGAAAGCTAAATTCAACATGTTTAAACAACTTCAAACACCTAATTTTTTGAAACACAAACAATCACTTATGTTTAGATATAAATCCAATACCCAAAAAAAAGACTAATATATCACACTCACAATCTTAGAACACAAATTTTGAAATCACTCACAGACTCTTAAGCATTCAAATACTCTAAATATTAGAAAGCCTTCAAACACACCACGATGCCTAAAACTTGAAGGAACTTGAAGGATTGCTTGAGAAAGAGTTTAAGATAAGTTGTGTACTTTATTTATTTTAGTTTGTCTTATCTTTTAAAGTTTTATTTTTCTATAAATCCATGCAGTACTGGTTCTTCACCATGAGATCTGTGTAATTTCCTTTATTTTTCTCCCTGTAATGAGGAATAGTTATGTGCAGGAATTTAGTTTAGTACAACTGCTTTTAAAATTCCATAAATTGTGATGATTCAAACTCTATGCTTCATGTAATTGTCAATCTGACCAATTAATTTGTTAAAATTTGTTGTAAAATGTAGTGACCCATAGTTTTGGGCTATGTTATAGCATAGTAAGAATCACATTTAGTCTCACGGATAAGAATGCAATCTATGAGGTTAAGTGTAATTTTTACATGCTTGAAAATTGACTACGTTTTTATATATAGATTACAGCCTCATCTCTCTTATGTCATCACACCTCAGAAATTTGCTTCCATTAAAGGTAGGGATATTATTGATAATATCCTCTTAGTTCAAGAGATGATTGAAGATCTCGACAAAAAGTGCAGGGGGGCAACATGGTTTTTAAATTGGATATCAAAAAAGCTTTTAACACAATTAACTGAGATTTCATGATTAATATTTTGCAGGCTATACGCTTCCACAAGGAATTTTGCTTACTCATGAAAGAATGGTTATCTAATAATCACTATAGTGTGATGGTTAATGATAAAGCTCATGGATTTTTTTATTCTAACAGGGGCATTAAACAAGGAGATCCACTTTTTCCCACCATTTTCATTATTGGATTTGATTATCTTTCTAGGTTCATTAATAGGTTGCATCTTGAGCACCCACACATTCAATACTCACATAAATCTTGGATTGTGGTTAGTCACCTTGCTTATGTTGATGATGCTATTTTGTTCTCCAATGCTAGCAAGAAAGCTATTAAAGCTACCATGTCCCTTATAAGGGACTTTCAAAGAACTTATGGGTTGATGTTTAATCTAGCTAAATGCTCCATTTATTTAGGAAAAGTGTCCCTTCTCATGTTCAAACCTAGGCTTATAATTACGCTGGTTGTGAAATTTCTAAGATCCCTATTAAATACCTTGGGGTGAATATCCTTAGAGTTAGAAAAAAACAAAAACAAATTGAAGATGTGATTGATATAGTTAAACTCAAGATTAATTAATGAAGAATTAATTTTTTGTCTAATGATGGCAAACCCACTCTGTTGAAAAGTGTTCTTCGTACCCTTCCTCTCTATGTTATGCAATTTTTTAAAAATCAGGAAGAGTACTTAAAAAACACTTGAGGCTATTTTCAACATTTTTCTTTGGAAAAGCACTAGATCCTCCAAAATATGGACCAACTAGAACTATAAAAGTAAGCCTCTTTCTTCTAGATGGATTGGCTTTAGAACACTGCAACATATTATTGATATTAACATGTGTAAACTTTGATTCAATATTTGTATGGGGGAGTCTCTATGGGCTCAGTTCATGCACCAAAAATATTTTAAATTATTTCATCTTTCTACTGTTACATGGAAGGTGGGGGATTCTATACTTTGGAAGGCTATAATTTCTGCTTGGGATGTGTCTCCTCATTTTATGTTTTGGGATGTTGTGAATGGTTGCATATCTTTCTGGCACAATGAATGGGGGATCTCTCCTCACACTAGCTCGCTGAATGCTTTAACTGACACTAATCTGTTGGTTTCAAACTGTTGGACGGATGGTAACTAGAACTTATCTACATTAACTTCTTTAGTTGGTGAGTTAATACTAGTATTGCCACCATTCCTATTAGAGCACATGAAAAGGATGTTCCTTTATGGAAGTTTCAGGGTCGAACCTCAGTTACTAAAATTATTTTTTCTCATTTACATAATTTCACTCACTAGAATTGGAGTCCTTATACTTGGCATTAATACATCTCTCCATCTATATCTTTTTTCATATGGAAATATTTCCATAACTTGCTTCTTCCAGATGATATGCTTAAAATGAAAGGTTTGAAACTTGCTTCCTTTTGTTATACTTGTAAACAGGAGGTTGAATCCTCAAATCATGTGCTTTTTATCGCCCCTTTGCTAGAATGGTATGGAACCGGTTGGGGTGTTATTTTGACATCGATTGGCCACCTAATTTGAGGTTAAAAAGTAGTTTAGATATCTAAAAGGATTTGGATTTCTCTCATAAAAAAATGTTTTATTTTCCCATTATTATACTTTGGTTCATTTGGATGGCTAGAAATAGTCATAAGTATAAGGATCCTAGTCACACTCCAACTACTATCACTACATTAGTTGTAGCAAACTTTCATGAAGCTTGGAAATTAGCTAATGGTGCTGCTGGCTCACTATTTATTGGGAGGAGTAGGAGACCCATCTTAATTAGTTGCATACCTTTCCCCCCCTCCCCAAGGTTGGATCAAAGTGAACAATGATGGTAGTTATACTTCAGTTTATGTTGGGGTGGGAAGATATTTAGAGATGCTTATGGGAAATGTATTGCTTTTTTTGCTTCTCCCTATATTACTACATCTTCCCTTGAAGCTGAAACTCGTGAAGTGCTTACTGCACTACAAGCGACTGTCTCTCTACATTTAAGCTTTCTTATATTGGAAATTGATTCTGAGGGTTTGTTTTACATCCTTACGGGTAAGCTTAAACCTATTTGGTATCTTATCACTTTGTTGAGAAGAATTAGGTCCTTTATTGAGGTGCATCAGCTTAATATACAATACACTTTTATTAATAGAGAGGGTAATGCCTCTGTGGATTTATTAGCTAGAAGGGGAGTGCAAGGTACATTGGTTGGTGACACTCCTCCTCATTCATTTCTCACTTTAATTTGTAGTGACTTACTGGATGCTCCTTCTGTTAGAATATAAATTCTCTTTTATGTCATTGCTTTTTTTTATTGTTCTGTTGGGCTTTTCTATTCAAATTTATGGTTTTATTGATGATGCATAAAGTAACTATCTATTTTTCTGCTGGAAGGTACTTTTAGTTAAAGTTTGTAGGTGTTGGATATAGATTTTCATCAATATATATATATATATACATAGATATATATATTAGGCCTATTAGCCTCAATAATGTCTTGTCTAAAATCATTAGTAAGGTGATAGCAGCTAAACTTCAGCCTCATCTCTCTCAGCTCATCAGTGATAATCAATCAGCATTTATTCAGGGTAGAAGTATTGTGGACAATGTACTGCTGGCACGGGAATTGGTACTTGACTTGGATAGACGGTGTAGAGAGGGTAATGTCATCTATAAGTTGTATATTAAAAAAGCCTATGACACTATACATTGGGGTTTCATTGAGGAAGTGCTTGCTGCTAGAGGCTTTTTTCCTTCAACCATCTCTCTAATTAAAAGATGGCTTGCCAAAAACTATCAATCAATTTTTATTAATGGCCGCTCCCATGGGTTTTTAAGTGCTTATAGAGGTATAAAACAAGGAGATCCTCTTTCTCCCTCTATTTTTATCCTTGCTTTTGATTATCTTTCCTGACTTCTTAATCAAGTTGCTTTCAGGGATCTCCATACACTGTATAGTCATAAATCTAATATGATTATCAATCATTTAGCTTTTGCTGATGATGTTATCCTTTTATCCAAAGCTACTAAGCCTACAACTAAATTGCTTCTTCAATGCTTAGAGACTTTTCAATCCAGTTTTGGTATGCAGTTCAATTCCCAAAAATATTTGGTGTTGTTCAGCAAAAAGGTTAAATTTGAGGTTAAAAACTGGATTGCAGACATTACTGTCTTCAGTACAAAGTCCCTCCCTCTAAAACACTTGGGTGCTTATCTTATTAAAGTGATTACTAAGCACAATTTGATCATATTGTGCAGAAGGTTCAAGATAGGCTGAATTGCTGGGTGAACTCCTTTCTTTCAAATGGTAGTAGAGTTACAAACTTAAAAAGTGTTCTGGAAACCTTCCCCTCTTATTAATCCCAAATGGAAGTAATGAAGAAGTCCACTCAGGTCACTCTTGAAAGGATTTTCAATAGATTCATGTGGGCAGGTATGAGGAAACAAGCCCATTGTGTCAGTTGGCAGAAAATATGTTAGGCTACTAAAGATGGGGATTTGGGTTTTAAATGCTTTCAACAAATTTTCTTCATCAATTTTTGTAATTTTTGGGTAAGGTTTAGAACTCAATCTTCCCTTTGGGCTAAATACGTGTTGGGTAAATACTGTAAAGATCAACATCCTACATTGGTGCAAAGAAAATTGGGGAATTCTAGAATATGGAGTAATGTGCTGAAAATCTCTTCATTTGGGAAGTGGGGGGAGGTAATATTTCCTTCTGGTTAGATAATTGTACTTTGGAAGGAAAGTTCGCTTCTAAGGTCCCTTTTGTTAATGATGAATCCTTACAGAAAGTGGATTTCTGGGCGGAGGATGGTTGGAGTATTCAGAAGTTGTAGTCCTTGCTGGATCCTTCCTTGGTTAACAGTAATCTGAAAATACCTATTGTTCCTACCATGAAGGATAGATTGGTTATTAAAAAGTGTTTTCTCAATCTATGACTTCATCTTTTATGCAGCATTCCTTTCCTCACCAGGATGTTTGTTGGGGATCAAAGATTGGGTGTAACCTTTTCTCCCCCTCCATGTCCTTTTATGTTGGAGGTTGTTCCATAAGCTGTTGTCCCTTGATGACATCCTTAAATTAAAAGGTTTAAGGGGACCTTCAAGGTGTGTTCTATGTAAGAAAGAGGAGGAGTCTTTCCATCATGTGTTTTTTAAATGTGTTGTGGTTCAACAAGTTTGGAGGAGAATTTTGAGCAAGCTAAAGATATTTACCTTACAGCTGTCTTGGGAGACTTTTTTCCAGTGTTGGAGGGATTGTATGGATTGCCATGTTTTTGTGGAGCCTTGCATTGTTGCTTGGTTTGAGTGGATGGCCAGAAATAGTATCAAATTTGGGGAGGCTAAGCTTGAGGTGAATGGAATTGCTCAAAACTGCCTTGTCTAAATGCATAAACTGTCCAAGTACAAGAAGTTCCCTGATATTATGACTTATCTATGTGTGCTCCTAAAATTCCTAAGTTTTCTCTTATCTGTTGGTAGCCTCCACCTTTGGAGTGGGTGAATGTTAATACTGATGGTTGTTACCTTGCCTCTCATGCTAGTTTAGGGGGGTTTTCAGAGACAGCTATGGTGCATGCCTTTTTTTCTTTCATTCTTCAGTTATGGCTGAGGACCACTTGGAAGCAGAAGCACATGCCATTTTCTGGGCCATATCCCTTGCAAGGAAGTTGGGTATAAGGAGGATTTTGCTTGAATCTGATTCCATTCTCCTTATCAATACTATGAAGAGACTCTTTAGCAGTCCTTGGAACCTGGTTCATTGGTCTACTAGCATCTACAATATGGGACTGGGGTTGAGTATTAGATTTTCCCATTTTCTCAGGGATGGGAATAGACCAGCAAATTGGTTGGCAAGAGTGGGGTTGCATTCTGAAAAAGTTCTTATTAACAATAGGGTGTGCCATGATCCAGAGTTTCTTTTGAGAGGAGATAGTTTGTCTCTCCCTTTTGTTAGCACTTCTCTTAGCTAGCTGGTCTTGTGTGGAATCCACTTTTGGCATAAGATCCCCATGATTTTTGTAGTTTTGTAGTTCTTCCTGTTAAGAAATTTGGAGCTTATATATATATATATTGTGATATTACACTTTAAAAGAAATCACTTGGGAGCCTTCTAGATCATCAAAAACTGCCAAAAATCGATCCATGACCATTCTGGGAGCTGTCGACGCCATTTTGGGTGCTGTCAGCGTCATTTTCTTGTCATTTTTTCTGCTCTTGAGCGCCACTTGTGTTGGCTTTGGCTCTATCGGTGCCCACACTGTGCAGCTCCACCAGTTTGCTTCGTTTGGCTCTATTTTAGCTTCGTTTCACCCCATTTCAGTTACGTTGCATTCCTAATAGATAGACCTACAAAATAAGTATAAAAAAAAACCTTTCTTTAAAGTGTAATTTCATTCAAAAATATTTGAGAAGTGTAAAAGGGATTAAGCATAGAAAGACATATCAAAATGTGCAAGAACAAAATTTTCTTTCTTGCTTGTTTTTTCTTCAAGTTACAACATTTTTGCTTCTTTTTCTCCAAAACTCCATTTTCTGTACCTAAAACCAAAAATATACAAAATACCTTTCCTTAAATTGCATTATCATTGAAAATCACCAAATAAAGGCATTGATTAGAAAAATTGCACATTTTTTAGGTGTATCAAAATCCCCCAAACTTAAAGGTTACTTATCCTCAAGTAACCCTTTTATTACATAAAAATATGACTTAGGATAAAGACTAACTTATAAACTTCTATACTTTAGTTTAGTAAATGAAATAGTAAAATTTAAGTAAAACCTTTAATAACTTAGATTCAAACTCTAAGTCTAAGAATAATTAGTAATCAATTTTAAGATTTCTGAATTTCTATTGAGTTCAAGAAGAATTGTAATTTGTTATATCAAGAATATTTAGAACATTCATATGAAAAAGAACTTCATAAAAATTTTGCTAGTAATGCTACTAATACTTCAATACAAGTTTAGAAAATGTAATAAAGCATTTTCCTTAAGTTGATTCAAGTAAAACCAATTTTTTATTAAGCATCTCCTCAAGCTTCTCCTCACTTATTTTTCTTTTCTTTCTCTCCTTTTTTTTTCTTTTTCTTTCTCTCTTTTTTCTTTCCTTTTTCAAGTGAGGATTACTATATATGGATAACCTTTTAATAATTTTGAACTTCATAATCCTCCTCTTAAAGTCAAAACTTCTTACCTTTCTTCACTTTATACATACATATTAGTTTATGATTTTTCATAAAATTTCATTCTTTTCTTCCTACATGAAACTCTAAAATTCTTAATACTTCAAAAAAACAATTTCTTTTACTTTAAATATAAAAAACATAATCTTATCCTTTCATACCAAATATCTTTAACTTTAGAATTAATCTTTATTATTAAAAAATTTTATCTAAATTTACCATAATATTTACAAACATAAATATAGTTATTTAAAGTTAAACTCCAATTCCAAGTTCAAGTTACATTAATTTTAAAAAATATAGTTAATTAAGGATAAATACAATTTAGTTTACTTCTTTTTGATTGAAAATTTTCTTTTCCCCCAAACTTACATTTTTAAATATTTTACAATTAATTCCATAAATATAGCAGGAAGGAAAAGTAACTGAATCTACTAGCTACTACAAAATTCTATCAAATTTATATACATTCATAATGAGGATACAATGACTGTAGGAGAATGTAAATCTAGCATAAAAAATGCATGCAATAATACTAAACTAAAAGTAAGTATACTTAGCTTTAAAATCTATTTTTCTTCCTACCCCCAAACTTGATTTTTAACATGTATAGCATTTAGTGCAAGAAAATAAAACTAGGAAGAAAAACAATTTAGAAATTATATCTACCTCAAATGTCTATCAAAAACCTCTACAATTATTTATTAGGATTGAAAACATGTAGTAGAAAGTAAATCTAAACTAAACATGCCAGAATGAAACTAACTAAATAAAAGTCTAACTAGCATAACATGTATCAGCATTGGAATAGAAAAAATGTTCTTCAAGTCCTATTAATTGTAACACAAACACAAACAAACAAACAAACAAGATAAATGAGGTCAATTCTTCCTTTAACTCATCACATCTCACTAACTTACTTCCATTTTCTAACGGAATCACTACAAAAATATATTGGTTACTTATAAATGATTTAATAGATTCTAATCCCAAAGATAAAATTATCCCTGATATATTGGCTCCTAGGCACCAATCTCAGGCATCATCTAATCCTGTAAATTAAGCACCTCTATTAGTTACAAGGATAGTTTAAATTCATCAACATATTACTCATCAAATAGGTTAGCTACTCCTACCAAATGAAAACAAGCTCAAAGAAAGGAAGTAATAAAATTGAGATGGAATTGTCACTGATAAATTAATAATTTCTCTTCTAAAACTAAAGTCTCGGTAAGACCCGAGTTTTAATGGATTAGTCAATCTAACTACTATAAGAGAACATACAAGTCTAAACATAATAAGAAGTTAATAAGTCATATCCCTCATGACACACAAAAAGCAAATCAAACCACTAACAATCTAAACATCTACCAATCATCAATCAAACTGATCAATTCAGACTAAAGAAAACACAATACAACACTAACAATCATGACTCTTAACCATATTAAATCAAACCACACTGATAACTATGGGTTGCCTCCCATAAAGCGCTTGGTTTAACGTCGCTAGTCAGACAAATGATTCCATCTGGATCAAAATTCCAAATAAGTAATCCTTGATCAATCGCCTAATCGTTCCAAATCTAGGGATTCCTACAAATTCCTCAAATTTAAAATTTTCTTTCAACTCTTCCTTTTAAGATTGATTCATATCCTTGTTCCTCATATTTCTTTCTAGATCCAATATTCTTTTAGTAATTTTCTCAATTTTCATTTTAATATCATCCTTGAAATTTATAAGAAATGGATATTTATAAGCTATTTCATGATCTCCCAAATTTTTTTATCAGATTCTCTCTGGATAAATCAGATTCTAGATCAAATTCTTCATGGTTACTCTTGTCTTTCAAGTTATCTTCTAATTCTTCAAGAATTTCTTCCATTGATCTTTCAATATCCTTATCCTCATCTCTCAACTCAAAGTTCTTTTAAAACATATCTTCAAATTCTCTTCTAAATATTTGTTCGATAACTTTATATTGCTCATCATTCATTTCTTTACAATTTATCTCAGGGTCACTAGGTAAAATATTTAGGGGGTATCCATTAATTGCATTAATAATTTGCCCCAACATCAGAATCTCATTCAATTTGTATATATACCACGTAATATGTCATTTAGTGACTTTAAATAACTCTTTCATAGGAGATCTTTTACTGATTTCATCATTTAATTCAGGTTCATCTTGTGATTAAGTCAAATATGAAGATATAAAGATTGGTGGTGTAGATAAATTCCCTAAATAGGTAGGCTTTAAAATTGTATGAGGTATATTCATTTTAAGTTCATGAGATTTTTCAATAGAAGGAATTAAAAGTTTACTATTTTTGGTAACATCCATCATTTCACACCTCTCCTGAACATACATATAGTCTTCTTTAAACAACATTTTAGACTCATCATGAAAGTCCATTTCAATCTCATGAGTTAACTTATTCTCAAAACATTTTTGGAAATGGTTTTTACTTAGATATTCAATTTCATCCATCCAAAAATAATCATCTTTTCTCTCAGTTGGATACTTCATAGCCTTTAAAACATCAAAAGTGGTTTCATGGTTATTAATATTCATAGTTAACTTTCCTTTTTGTACATCTATCATAGCTTATCCAGTAACAAGAAAAGGTCTCCACAAAATAATGGGATATTCTTCATCTTCCTTCATATCTAATACAATAAAGTCCATAGGGAAGATAAATTTATTCACTTTAACAAGCACGCCTTCTATAACCCCTTTTGGATAAATGCTTGACCGATCAACTAACTGAAGGGTTGTAGTAGTGGGAGAAATATCGGCTAAACCTAACCTTTTAAATATAGATGGAGGCATCACATTAATGCTCGATCCTAAATCACATAAAGCTTTTCCACATAATCTTCCTCCAAATACAGAAGGAATTGTTAAGCTAGAAGGATCTTTAAGTTTTTCAGTATGCTTTTTCTGAAATATAGCGCTGCACTCCTCACATAGTGTAACTATCTCGTAATCCCCAAATTTTCTTTTCTTTTTTAATATCTCCTTCATAAATTTTGCATAATTTGACATTTATTTCAAAGCTTCAGTGAAAGGAATATTTATCATTAACTTCTTAAGTACATCCATGAAATTTGAAAATTATTTATCCAACTCATGTTATCTAAATCTTTGAGGAAATGGAGGTGGTGGTCTTTTTAAATTGATTTTAGTTAGAGATATTAATTTTTCCAGATCCTAGAAACATGTTCTTCAGGTCTTTTACTTTTGTTTGTTTCTTTCACAACTCCTTTCTCTTTTCTGACCACATCTTCTATCTCTCTTCCACTTCTTAATTGGACAGCTTCTATTTGTTAATCATTGTTTTCTTTAGGGTTGATCTCAGTGTTGCTAGGAAGTGTTCCTTGGGGTTGATTGCTAAGTGAATTAGCAATTTGTCCAAGTTGATCTCTATGTTTATAATTGCAGCATTTTGCCTTTGCAACGTGTTTTTCATTTGCAATACTACTTCTTCTGTAGACAACTTGTTATCCTCAAATTTTTTATCATTGTTAGAGTACAGTGAAGATGAAGGTCTATAATCTATGTTCCCCTGATTATTCCAACTTTCATTAGGATTTGAATGATTATTTTCCCATGGTTGGTTTCCACCCCAAGTGGTGTGATACCTGCTAAAATTAAGTTGGTTCTTCCAACTTGGGTTGTAAAAGTTAGAATACGAGTTATTTATGGTATTTAAAGTTTCATATAATAATTTAGAATCAATCATATTCCCTAATGAACTTTGCTCATTTACTCGAGTAAATTGAGGCTGGTTCATTCTAAATTGGTTCAACTTTCTTGATATTGCAGCATCATGAGATGTAAAAATTGCAATCGCATCTGCATCATGAACACTGTCTATATTTTTAGGATTTACCCTTGTAGAGGGCCATTGAAATTCATTTTTAGCCATTTCTTTAATTAACGCATATGCTTCATCAAATGATTTTGACATTAATGATCCACCAGCGGCATCATCAATTATGAACCTAAGGGATTCTACTAACCCATTATAAAAATTTTGAATGATTAACCAATTGGGCAGAGCATGGTGTGGACACTTTCTTAGTAGTTCCCTAAATCTTTCTCATGCTTCGTATATTGATTCCCCTTCATACTAACAAAATGAGATAATATCGTTTCAAAGTTTAGTAGTCCTTGAAGGTGGAAAATACTTAGCTAGGAATTTATGAGTTAACTCTTCCTAAATTTTAATAAAGCCAGGTGCTAATGAGTATAACTAAATTTTAGCCTTATCCCTTAGTGAGAAAGGAAAAAGCCTTAGTCTAACAACATCGTCTGATATGTCATTATAACGAAATGTAGCATAAAGTTCTAGAAAAGTGGATAAGTGTAAAAAGGGATCCTCTAAAGGAGTTCCCCCCAAACTGATTGTTCTACACCAGTTGGATAACATCTGGATTTATTACAAATGAGTTAGCTTCTATGACAGGGGTTTATATACTTGAGTGAATTTCATCTGTCGTAGAATTTCATCTGTCATCTGTCGTAGGATTTATATAATTCCTCAAAGATTTATGATGATTTTTTAAGTTATTATTTTGAATGCTTTCCATTTCCATTTCTAGTTCCTCAAGACCTTTTTGTTTTTTGATCTTTTTTATTTTTTCTAACTCAGGTTCATAAGGCACAATTCCTGTGGATCCTTTTTTTACATACACAACACAACGAATAATACATTAATAATTAAACAAATAAAACAAAAGATATATTCAACACAACAAAACATTTTAACAAACATCTTGTTTTTCACACAAACAGTTTTTTCACAACACTTTTCCATACAAAAAAAAAAACACTTTTCATAAAAAAATAGTTTTTTTGAGACTTCAATTTTCCATGTCCAAGCCTAATTACTTCAACTAAAATTCTCCTAAAGGTCTTATCGAAGCTTCCCCAGAAAAGACGCCAAAAAGTTGACGCGACTTTTTTATATGCTTTATTTTATATATTTTATATGGTCACAATGATATAAACACATGTATATGTATCACACAAGTAATATAGGATTTTCTGATTATGCCCCGATTATCGATCCCATGAGGAAGTGAGGAAAGATGACCTCAGTCAAATTTCAGTCTACTACTATCTGGTCTTAGATTGGAATGTCGATTAAAATAGTGTTTTATCTATCAACTACTCCTAAATGTAATTTTTATATATTAGGATAGTAACTGTTCTTAAAGGTAAATATTAAATTCTAAAGATAACCCTTTCTCTGGATGAGTTGGTTTGGAGAATTTTAAGATTTTCAAAACTACTATTCTTATGTAGTGAGTTGGATAATGTAAAGGAATGAGATACATTAAATATTGTATGTGCCAAATAGGAGCAATTGTAATTCTGTACCGTGATTCAGTGTTATAGAAAATCATTGGCTAATCTTAGGTTTAGTCCCTAAATCCGTGGCTAGGCTAGGAGGATACTGACTCCCACTCCAGAGCTCCCACTTCCCTTCCCCTGAAGGCTAACTCTCACTTTAGTTCTTTAAACACTAAGACCAAATTGGGGATTTTAGTCTGTCACCCTAAAACCGTCAATTCTACGCCCATCAAAGTATATTTCTTTATTTATTTGCATCCAACCCTCAAGAATTTCATCATCCATGGATTTTGAATGTGGGCCCGCTTTGTTTGGAATTACACTACCCTCTCAGGTCTTAATGCAATCATAATGAATTTTAACACTACAACAGACATTTATTGTAATGTAAATGAAGTGCAAGTAAAAACCATCACATTTACAATTAAAAATTCTTCAAGCATGCATCCCAAAATCGAAAACATGAATCCTACTCATTCTAAAAGAAAACTAAAAGGAAAATAATGACATAATTCTCTCATGCCACTATTTCCTAAGAATAAGAAAGAGTAAGAGAAACACATCACAAAGCATGAAAAAAACACAACAAAAAACTTCATTACATCAAAGCAAATACGCTAGATAAGTGTTTACAAAATCATAAGATAATGAAGAACACAATACTTAGTTTTTTTCCCTTTGAAAGAAAGATGAAAATCTCTCCCACAAAGTCTCCCACTGATCCATGCAATGCTAGAAGATTCCCTTACAAATTATCTCAAAATTCCCACACCAATCTCTCCAAAAAGGTATAAATCAACATTTCTACTTCTATTCTAAGATCACTAAACATTCTCTACAATTTCTCACTCACACACACACTCACTCACTCACACACACACCCTCACACACACACACACACACACACACACATGCATATGAGAGGTGTCAAGCCCTCTTTTTTAAAGAGACACAAATTCCCTCCTTTTTTCTAAGAGACAAATCTATTCATATAAAAGACATGTCTCTTCATTAAAGAGTCTTATCCAACTTTCTAGATTCATGAAATTGCTTCATGGGGTGTTTAAATCACTTGAAAGCCTTCTAGAACATCAAAAACCACAAAAAAATTGATCCATGACCGTCTCGGGTACCGTGGGCACCATTTTGGGCGCTTTCGGCGTCATTTTATTATCGTTTTTCTACACTTCAGCGCTGTGGGAAATTAACTTGAGAGCTCCACCATTTTGCTTTGTTTGAATCTGTTTTAGCTTTATTTCGCCCTGTTTCAATTGTGTTACGTTCCTAACAGATAGACCTACAAAATAAGCATAAAAAACCTTCCTTAAAGTGTAATTACATTCAAAAATGTTTGAGAATTGTAAAATAATTTAAGCATAGAAAGACATATCGAAATGTGCCAGGAGAAAATTTTCTTTCTTGCTCATTTTTGCTCCAAATTACATCATTTTTGCTTCTTTTTCTCCAAAACTCCATTTTCTGTACATGAAACAAAAATATACAAAATACCTTTCTTTAAAGTGCATTATCATTCAAAATCACCAAATATAAGCATTAAAGCATATAAAAAAGTGCAAATTTTTTAGGTGTATCAGAAGCTTCTGTGTCTATTATAGAAAAACCTCTAGGAACTATCCATTCTGAAAGGGGGAATCATGGCCAGAAGGGCCAGGTCCTTATTGAACCTGTGGTATCTACCCATTCTATTTAAACAAACAATAATCTTAATACCCCATATGAGGCAAGGGAAGTGCTTACAGAGCCTAGGGGTGACTCAAATCTTGTGCCCAAACCAAATCAGCAATAGGTAGAGGAAGTTGGAACAGAAATCCTAACTCTACCTTCAGAAGCTCTACAGAAAATGACCCTGACCTTCGACCAGGATTGGCAAATTCAAATGACAAAGAAGAAGAAGAAGATGAACACAGAACTACACAGGCTTCAGGATGGCACTTCAAATGCAATTAGCAATACTCCAAGACTGGATTCCCCTTCTAGAGCCAAAAGTGGAAGGAGGAGACCCAGATCCCAACAAAACTCTCATGGTTAATTTCTTGTGCTGGAATATTAGGGGGATTGCTGACCCACTCTCCCTTAAGAGATTAATACATGTAAATAGTTTTTTTGGAACCTTTAGTTCGTAAAAACCCCCAAAAGATTTTTACTAAATTTCATGGTTTCACTCAACTCACTAATATCAGTAATAAGATTTGTCTCTTTTTCTGGAAAGAGCTTAATTGGACTGTTCTGTTGGATCATCCTCAACTAGTCCACATCTCCTTTAGTATGAATGGGGTATATGGTTTGGTTACTTTTGTTTATGCTGGTTGTAACAAAGCTTACAGAACTGAGCTGTGGTCTTTCATTCACTCTATCAGCTCCACTTTGACTGACAGCGGATGGAGGGCGGAGATTTTAACTCTATTGCCAATTTTGTAGAGAAGAATGGTGGTAGAGCTCCTAATCTCTCTAAACTTACCAACTTCAGTGACAACATTCAAGCAGCACAGCTTTTTTATCTTGATTTCAATGGACCTTCATTTACATGGAGGATGGGGAAGATTTGGGAAAGACTGGATAGGGTTTTAATAAACAACAACTGGCTGTCAAAATTTCTACATACATCTGTTACTCACTTGAGCTTGGCTGGGTCTAACCACAGGCCACTTATGAGTTTAGGTGATGCTCCTCCCCCTTCACCTTCTAGTCCTCCCCTTTTTTAGATACCAAAATTTTTAGTCTGATCACCCATCTTTTTCTGAATTTGTTGCTCAACAGTGGAGAGGCATCTACCATGAAGACCTTCTCATAAAACTCTAGCTTCTACATCTCAAAATCAGCCAAGCTCTTAGATCTTAGGTGTGCAACACCTTTAGCAACATCCATTTGAATATGGAATTTGCTGAAAGGCAAGTGAAAACTACTAAAATTGTCGTCCTAAAAAATTAGGCTGAGGAGAGCTCCCTGATCACTGCTCAAGGAAATTTACTTATTGCTATTGATTGGCAGGAAGCTTTCCTCAGCCAAAAGGCGGCTATCAACAAATTCAGGGGTGGTGATAGGAACACAAATTTCTTTCATGTTTATATAAAGTATAAAAGAAAATGCAATGCCATCCAAGTTATTCAAGATGCAGATGGAAATTGGCCATGAAACAATGAAGAAATTGCAGAAAATGTTGTTCAGTTTTTCCAAAATCTATTAACAAAACCCACAGCTGAAAGAATCCCAATTGATGATAAACTTTTTTATTGTTGATCATTCCTACTCTTGTGCATTGAATTTGACTAAAATCCCTAAGGAGATGGGCATCTGACATTGCGTTAACTCTATTGACAGTGCAAAGACTGCTGGGCCTGATGGTTTCATTGCTGATTTCTACAAGAAAGCTTGGAATGTTATCAAACAAGACCTCATTAGGGGTATCCAAACTTCTTTCAGGGCAACCACATCCCTCAATACTTCTATGCTTCTTGTCTGGTACTCATCCTAAAGCAGACTGAAAGGAAAAAATGGAACCAATTCATACCTATCAGCCTCATACCTGTCTTATTCAAAATTATTAGCAAGATTTTGGTGGCTAGACTTCAACCCCACCTAAGGAGACTGATCAGGCCAAACAAAACTGTCTTTGTGAAGGGGAGAACTATTGCAGAAAATGTATTATTAGCTCAAGAATTGTTGCTTGATTATGATAAAACTTGTAGAGGGGGAAACATGATATATAAATTGGACATCCAAAAGGCTTATGATAGCATTGTGTGGGATTTCATCATTAAAGTTTTAAAGACAAGAGGTTTAACTAAGGACTTCCGTGAGCTGATTCTCAGATGGCTCAAATTCAACACTCACTCCATCCTTCTAAATGCTAGTCATAGGGTCATTTTACTGCCTCCAGGGGGTTTCCTCAAGGGGATCCTCTATCCCCTACCATCTTCATATTAGCTTTGGACTATCTGTCCATAATGCCTGACAACTATATCTTTCCCAACTCCTATGCCATATATCACCATAGAACTATTATTGTTTTATCCCATTTGGTGTATGCTGATGAAATTATGATTCTATCAAGGGCTAAGGAAAATGTTGTTAAGAAAGTTGTTAGGGGTCTAAAGCTCATTCAACAACACTCTTGACTAATTTTTAATAATGACAAATGCAATGTAATATTCAGCAAACACTCCTTCCCTAAAATCTAAAATTGCTTTCTGGCACACACAAAATTCTCCAAAGTCACCTGCCCTCTCAGATATCTTGGAGCTATACTTATCAAAGGAAGGGTGAAACAAACTCAGTTTGATGATGTTTTGGGAAAGATTGCTGACCAGTTGTCCAATTGGACCTTCTCCTTCCTATCCAATGAGGGTAGAATCACCCTTCTCAAAAGCATCCTTACCACTTTCCCTTCTTACCTTTTATTGATGAAAACTATGAAAAAGAGCTCCCAACTTCAGATGGAGAGACTGTTCAACAAGTTCATGTGGGCAGGGAGCAGACAACAACTTCATTGGTCTAGTTGGCAAAAGGTTGCCAAACCTTTTTCTGCTGGTGGTCTGGGATTTAAATGGCTGAAATAGTTAAAACAGGTTAATTTTTTCAGGATTTCGGTCAAGTTCAGACAACAAGACTCTCTTTGGGCACAGTTCATGTGGGGGAGGTATTGCATAAATGTTCACCCTAACCTTGTTACCAATAGGATTGTGGACTCCAAGATTTGGACCAACATGCTAAGGGTAAGGGAGATGGCAGAAGATCTTTTCATATGGGACCTTGGGAAACGTAATATTAATTTCTGGCTTGACCATTGGTATCTAAAAGATATGGTGGATGCTTCATCCAATGCTCTTAATCTTAAGCTTAGAGTTGCTGACTACTGGGAAGGAGATAGTTGGTCTTTAGATACTCTAAATTATCTGCTAAAGGATGGATCTGCTAAAGCTATCTCTCAGATAGTTTTTGAGAGATCAAAGCAAGATTATAATAAATGAATAGATAATAATAGAAACTGCAGCATTACCAAGTCCATTTATCTTAAGCTCGATAGCTAGAATGAGGTCCCTTATGGAACAAATTTCTGACACCATCCATATCTTTTTTGTGTTGGATAATCTTCCAAAATCTAATGCCCACTGATGACATCCTGAAGATGAAAGGTCTGGGAAGACCATCCAGATGCCATTTCTGTAAAGCCAAGGAGGAGACTATCACACACCTGTTTTTTAACTGCACCTTCTCACAGTAGGTATGGAGTGAAATCCTAAACAAGTTACTACTGAACACTTTTAACCTCCAATGACAGATTTTGGCTAAGTGCTGGAGCAACTGAAGAAAGTTTAAAGATGGTCCTATCCCCTTCATTATAAATTGATTCATCTGAATGGAGAGAAATATGGCTAAATTTGAGGAAGTCTCTGCCAATTCCAACAGGGTGGCTAGAAACTGTAGCTCCTATTTACTCAAGCTCACAAGACACAAATCCTTCCCTCAGATCTGTACAGTGCAGTTGGTAGAACCTAGCAAGTTTCCTAAAGTTATTAAGGTCTTTTGGAAGACCCCATCTTACCCAAGAATTAAAGTTAGCACTGATGGTAGCTTCTCCAATTTTGGTGCTGGGATCGGGGGAGTGTTCAAGAAATATGAAGGAAAATATTTTTTATGGTTCTCCTCCCCCATCCTAGCAGAAGATGTTTTGGAAGCTAAACTCATTGTTGTTACTGAAGCAATCTGTGGGTGGAGGTGGATTCTGAAAACTTACTGAAGCTGCTATAAGATACTGAAGGCCCTTCTTGGAGATTGTCATAATGGCTTCAAAGGATACACCAGCTCAATTCCTCTATTTTTGTCAAGACCTATTTTATTTACCGAGAGGGAAACAACCCTGCCAACTGGCTTGCTAGAAAGGGGGCTAGCTACTGCTAAAATTAATGTATTCAATTAACCCCCGCTCTAATTTCCTTCTCCTGCTTGAGGGTGACCTGTTAAAGGTCCCACACCTCAGACTTGTATCTGATTGTGGAATGAAGTAAAAGCGAGGCTACCCTTTAACAAAAAGGAGAGAGAAGGGGAAGGAGTAGTGGAAACTAAAGTGTTATCCGACTGACTAGCAAAACTTGGTAGCCAGTTAGTAGGTTTGTTGCCTTCTCTGTAGTTGAACTTGAGCTAAAGTTGGGACAGCTTTTTTAATTCCTGGATAGGTTTGAGCAATTGGAGTATGTTATGTGGAGGAGATAAGGATCCTTCAATCAGTTGGATAAGCAGGGATCCTTCAATCATCAATCAGTTGGATAAGCAGGGAACAATCAGTTTCAACCATTATATAAAACCATTTCATCTTTGTAGCAATATGTAGTGCCCACAAAAGAGCAGCTATTTCTGTTTCAAGTGCATCTTGGGCAGTCATAGGGCTGTAGAAAAATAGTTTGCAGGTGCCAGTGTAGTCTCTGAATATCCCTCCAAAACTAGCATCTTGCCCATTATAGCTTCCATGTATGTTAGCCTTGATCCAGGGGTGAGTAGGTTTAATCTAGAAGACTTTGGATATCTTGAGTAATTTATGTGTAGAAGGACTGATAGTATGAAAAATTTTAGGGAATTCCTTATGTTTAATCAACTTTGTTAAGAAAGTTTTACAATGTACCACAGTTAGGTGTGCATTTGGAGGGTAGTCCTCAAATTTGGCCTTATATTTGGCCATCCAGATAAACCAAGTAACCAAATAAGGGATGGTGCTCAAATTGACTTTATCCCAAGTATTCCAGCAACCAATAAGGGAGGCTCAAGCCAGATTCAAGAGATTTATCTTCAGCTCTTTTAGCAATTTTGACCAGACCCTTTGGGTAACCATACATTGAAAGAAGAGATGAGAAATTGATTCTTCAACATGACAACAGAGATGACACCTGGAAGGTCCTCTCAATCCTTTAAGCTTGAGAATATCATCCACGGGGAGAAGTTTATGAAAGATTCTCCAAATTAAAAAAGACATAGAGGGAGTGAGATATTTATTCCAGATAGTTTCACCCCATGGAACTTCCTGCCAGTAGTACAATTTAGTGTATATGGCTTTAGAGATGTTGTGGAACTTACTAGCATTAATCACTAAATTGACTTATTGTTCTCTGTTGAAAGGGATTTTAGTGATACAGACAGTAGTTGTTTGATCAAGCATATGTTTGATCAAGCATAGATAACGACAGTAGTTGTTTGATCAAGCATAGATAACAACTTTTCCACAGACCAGGAGTCTCCATTCCAGCAAATTAGGGTCAAAGGATTAGGGTCAAAGTTTGCTGGTCTGGGTGTGAGAAGATCTTGGGGGCACCATTGGTCAAGCCAGAAATGAGTTTTTCCTTGACTAAGATCCCACAAGAAGATATTTTCTACCTTTTGTCTGATTTGAAGTAATTTGAGCCATATTGGTGAGTCCCCCAACTTTCTTTCAACCAAATTAAGGTGGGAGTGCTTACATTATTTCCCCATCATGAACTTTACCCATAGGGAGTTCTGCATTCTAAATTTCAGCTAGAGTTTGCATACACTAATCTGCTGAAGATTTTGCAAACCTTTGAAGCCCAATCCTCCAGCAATAGTAGGTTGCAATATTATATATATATATAAATATATATATGTCAGTAAGGAGCCTAGCTCCAATTCATTAATGAAACCAAGACAAAAATACAAGGGGAATGAAAAAAGGTGAATACAAGGGGAAGGGGAATGAAAAAAGGTGACAGGAGAGGGCCTATATGAAGGAAGGCAACCTCTCAAACCAGCAACAAATGTTATCTTATATAAGGGAGAGGCAACAAGTCACTGGATAAAAGAAAGTCCAGTGGGGGAGGAATCCTTTTGCTCACTAAAGGTTCTTCTGTATAGAGACCCCTTCTAGCCAGCCAATTGGATGTTCTATTTCCTTCTCTGTGGATATGGGAGAACTTGATAGAGCAAAACTTAAGCAATTGATGAATATCAGAGATCCAACTGATTAAATTCAATGGGGTATCAGAAGACACATAGATAATGCTAATAAGTTGCAAAGAGTCAAATTCTACCCATAGTTGATCAAACTGACATGATCTGCCTAAGGTGATGGCCCAAAATACAGCTTGACATTCTTCTTCAATGGAGTCAAAAGCTTTAATAGGAGATTGAAAATATAAGATACATTTCCCCTCATGATTCTTGAATACCCCACCAATACCAGCAGAATGAGATTTGTGACTGCCATCAATGTTAATTTTGGTCCATCCAAACTTTGGGAGGGTCCAACAAATTGTCAAAAATTTGGTATTCTGTGGCTTGAGAGAAGGAGAAATCTCCAACACAGCCTCAAACTTTTTAAATTTGATCAGTTTTTATATAAAAGCAATAGAGTTGAGACCCACCCTCATAGGATCAAGGTGGGAGTTGTCATGCTTTACCTGGTTTCTAGCCATCCAAAGAAACCAAGCCACAATGTTGGGGATGTCTTGAAGATTAGATCCCCTCCAATCAGACCAGCAAATATAGAAATCCTTCCATGTTAGATTCATTATTGGGATCCTGAGTTTACCATTCACAAAAGACCAAACTTCCTGTACCCAAGTGCAGTTAAGGAAAAGATGGGTAATAGTTTCCTCTTGGGACTGGCAAAAAGTGCATCTGGAAGGACCCCTCAGACCCTTCAATTTCAAAGTATCATCAGTGGGAATCAGTTTTAAGAAGAGTCTCCATATGAAAAAAGACATGGATGGGGTGAGGAATTTATTCCAGATTGTATGACCCCAGTGTGCCACCTGTTGGGGAGGCTGAGAAGGGATTGGGTTCTTTTTTATAGCTATTCTGTCTTTAAGTCCAGGTTTTACAAACAGCTTCTGAATATTGGATAGTTGAGAAGGGCTGCAGAAAGGAAGAATTGGTGTGTTTGGTTCCATTTGACATGAACCCAGATGTCTTTCACAAGCACAGGAGCAGCTGGAGCATTATGATCCTGAAGAAGGCAGCCTTTTAAGGACTAATTATCCCACCAGATGTTGACCAAGCCCTCACAAATTTCCCAGACATACAATTGTTCAGCATCCTTCCTCACTTTTAACATCCTTTTCCAGATGGGGGAATCTCCAAAACCCACAGAGAGTTGGGTGGGGTGTTGATACTTGCAATATTTGCCCCAAAGGAAATCAGCCCATAGGGAGGACTGAGATGTAAATTTGAGCCAGAGTCTGCAAAAATTAGTGTGCATAATTTGGGAGAAAGACTTGAAGCCTAACCCACCCTCCTCAAAGGGTTTACACACCTTAGCCCAAGAAGTCCAATGCTTTTTCTTCCTATGGCTAGCCCATAAGAATCTATTAAAGATCCCTTCTAACAATCTTTGAGAATACTTTTTCAGAATGTTCATTTGTAGTAGATAGGATGGTAAAGCAGATAGAACACTTTTGAGAAGTGTGATCCTACCCCCATTGGATAAAAAGGAATTCTCCCATGCTTGCAATTTACTTTGGCCTTTGTCAATTATGTGATCAAATTGAATGTTCTTGGTTCTTGCTTTGATAAGAAAAGCCCCCAGATATTTTATAGGAAGGTGACTATTTTTGAAGCCAGTGAAATCAGTAACCCAGAACTTTAACTCATTTTTGCATTGCTTACAGAAAATGGAGATGCACTTCTGTTTATTTAATTTCATTCCAGAAACATCCTGAAAAGTCTCCATATTCTGCATGAATAGTTTAACAACAACTTTGGATTTGGAAGCTTCTTTGGAAGCTTTTGTAAAGATAATGATGTCATCAGCAAAGGCCAAATGATTAATTAAGATGGAAGATCTGTGGCTATAAAGAGAATGGGGTTTCCTGGATGCCAACTCATTCAAACTTTTGGATAAGTAGTCAAAAGGTAAGATAGAGATAGTAGGGGAAAGGGGGTCACTTTGTTTTATACCTCTAGAAGCACTGAAAAACCCATGAGAAGAACCATTGATGAAGATAGAATGGAAATTATTGGACAGTCATCTGTTGATTAGAGAGACAAAGGAGGGTGAGAAACCTCTAGCAATGAGAACCTGTTCAATGAACTTCCAGCTGATAGTATCATAAGCCTTTTTGATATCCAATTTGAAAATAAAGTTGCCTCCTCTAGTGATTCTGTCCAAGTCCAGTGCCAATTCTTGAGCCAAAAGCACATTATCAACAATGCTTCTATATTTGATGAAAGTAGATTGATTCCTGCAAATGAGCTTGTTTAGGTGAGGTTGAAGTCTTAGGACCAAGACTTTACTGATTATCTTGGAAATGACATAAGTGAGACTAATGGGTCTGAAATCTTTCCATTTAAAAGGAGTTTTATCCTTGGGAACCAGTGTAATGGTAGAAGAGGAAAAGTATTTAGGGAGGTCAGCCCCCTAGAAGAAACTTTGGACAGTGGCAATAACCTCACCCTTCACAATAAGCCAGGCCTTTTTGTAGAAATCAGCAGTGAAACCATCAGGACCAGCAACCTTTGTGCTGTAAATGGAGTTTAGAGCTTCCCAAATGTCTTTTTCATTAGGAATGTTAGTAAGAGATATACTTTAGTGAATTCCCTTTCCTTTTTAAACAGTGTATCATTAATGGCTGTGAGAAGATGAATTTTGACTGAACATTTTTTGGAAGTAATGTACAGTATCATTAGCAATTCCCTCAACATTGGAAATCCAGTGACCCTCCTGAGAAAGAGTTTTGTGAATTGTGTTGTTTTCCCTCCTATAATTAATGCAAGCATGATAATATTTAGAGTTTCTGTCACCCTCACAAAACCTGGTTTTATTTGCCTTTTGAGCATAGAGAGCCTCTTGCATGTTGATCAGATCCAAAAGGTTTTCATTGGCTAACTGAAGGTCCATTTCAGACACCATGTCAGAAGATAAGAGCTGTTCTAAATGCAAAACATTTTGTTCAGCTTCAAGGACTTTCTTATCAATGTTCCCCACCACATTCCAATTCCAATTTGTGAGATGTTTGCTGACTTTTTTATGAAAAATCCAAAGCTTGATATTTGGTATGTGATGATGTGCATCAGTCCAGACCTTTGATACTTGATTAATAAAATCCCCATGCATTGACCACATGTTAAGTTATCTGAATTTGGCTTTATTTTTAGAAGAGGATGAAGATATTTGGATTAGTAGGGTCTATGATCAGACCCACTCATAGCCAAGTGTTGGACAGAAGTATGTAGTAACTCTATAAACCAAATGTCATTTACCAAAACTCTATCAAGCCTCTCCCAAATCTTCCCCCTTCTCCAAGTGAATTTAGGGCCTATAAACCCAAAATCAATATATATATATAAGATCTGTACTGATGTCTTCTTCTGCAATATAAATTACCCTTCCTATATATATATATATATATATAGTAAAAAAAATATTTTGATATTGCTTTTAGTAGTCTTGAAAAAAGTAAATGATTATGATTGGATTAAGTCAACAATTAAAAAAAAAAGTTGCAATCAAAGGATGCTATATGACTAAAGATAAAAATGATTGAGCAATAACTACCATTAGAAGTAGTTGTTGATTGTATATATATATATATATATATATGCTAAAAGTTAGATCTCAGGGCCTGGACCAATATGCTAAAAGTTCTTGGGGATTCAGTTTGGGCAAATACTGTAGAGAGGTGCACCCCTCCCTTGTTAATAAAAGACTTGGGGATTCCAGGGCCTGGACCAATATGCTAAAAGTTAGATCTCAGGCTGAAAACCAATTTATCTGGAAAATTGGAGAGGGCAAGCTTAATATTTGGCTGGATAATTGGACTGGTGAGTGTTTAATCAACACTTCATCTAACCCTCAATTTAATCCTACAACTCGGGTGGCTGAATTATGGTTCAATGGTGATTGGAATCAGCAAGCTTTACAGAATATACAGGATAACAAAGCTTTACATAAGGTTATGAAAATTAGCATTGATAGAGAAAGCAAAGATATCCTGATTGTGAAAAAGAAGGTGTCTCAGTCTTTATCTGCAGCCATTGCTAACTTCTGTTTTCCTCAACATAGAGTCAGTTGGAGTAATTGTGTGTGGAATAAATTCCTATCCCCTTCAATGTCATTTTTCTCTTAGAGATTACTCCATGGCTTTCTGCCCACAGATGATATACTGAAGTTAAAAGGTTTGAGAGGTCCTTCTAGATGCGGGTTTTGTAAATCCCATGAGGAAACCATTAAGCACTTATTTTTCCAATGTTCCACAGTTAAAAAGGTTTGGAACTGTTTAATTCCTAAACTAAAGTTAGAAACTGTTCAATTGTCCTGGAATGATTTCTCCCTCAGCTGGAAGGATTGGTAGGACCAAGACTTACCCCCAATTCCTTGTATCACTGCTTGGTTTATATGGATGGCTAGGAACAAGATTAAATATGAAGACATCTGGGTGGCAGCTGCTACCATTGCTACCAACTGCATCAGCTACCTGCAGAAATTATATTGCCATGGGAAG
>NW_018233057.1:24069-63371 GCF_001263595.1 Phalaenopsis equestris | reverse complement strand
CATTACATGATATATATATATATATATATATATATAAGAATATAAAAAATGATGGGAGCTCTGCTAGGGGTTAGGGGATTTCAGTGATTCAGGGGCAATTTCCGGCAGTGATGGTGGCGCTTCTTCTAGCCGCTGGTGAGATCTTTCCAACCTTTTCTCCAGCTGTTATTCTTTTAGATTTTCTTTTCTACTACTGGGATTTTTCAAAACTTTCAGTTTTATCTCTGTTCTACTACTGCGATTTGGGATTGTCAATATATATATATATATATTTGTACTGTGTCAAATAGGAGCAATCCTATTCTTTACCCCATGGATTACATTATTACATTCTCACCCATGAAACATGGATTACATTCTCACCCATGAAATTGAATGCGACTCTCACCATGTTGTAGAAATCATACCCTCTTTAAAACTTATGTTTCTCAATAAATTTTAACATTTCATTTAGCCAGATCAAAAATAAATGAAGATCAGAGTTTAAATCACCACAAAATATTAACATTTAAAACTATATAAAACAAAATCAATTCTTCAAAAAATCATATCTCAGAGAAAGGAGTAGGATAAAGAATACTAGTCAGAATTCATGAGAAGAAAACAACAAATCAGAGATTTTATTTATAAAAATATATTTAAAAATAAAGAAATAAAAGACAACTTATTTCATACTCCTTTCCAAGCAAATCCCTAGAATTTCTCTTTAAGCAATTTTTCTTGTTACAAACACTCTCGAGTCTCTCTTGAACGTAATGAAGAAGAAATCTCACATTCCCAATCCTCTTACAACCGTAGAAGAAAATCTCCAAGTACCTCACTCTCGCACTTGTCTCTTGACTGTCTCTTCTCTTGCCACTGAACGTCTCTTCAGCCTTTGACTCCTCTCCTTTTAATTAGTGTTTGCCTCCTCTAAAAAATAATTCAAAATTTCTTCCAAAATTCTCTCAAAAATTCAGACCTTTTAAATCCAAAAAGATTAGTCCATTCATTCAAGAGATATATCCTTTCATTAGAGAACCTTCCAAAGTGTATAAAATAATTGAACCACTTCATGGGACATTTGATACATTTGAAGTCTACAAAATCTGTCACTCTAAAATCTCCAATTCTGTGTCCATCAAAGTATATTTTCTTATTTATTTGCAGCCAACCCGCACAAACTTCCTCATCCATGGAATTTGAATATGGTTACACTTTGTTGAGAATTACACCGCCCTCTCTGGTGTTAATGTAATTACAATGAACTTTAACAATACAACAGACCTTTATTGTAATGTAAACGAAGTGCAAGTAAAAACCATCACATTTATAATTAAAACTTCTTCAAGCATGCATCCCAAATTCCAAAACATGAATCCTACTCATTATAAAAGAAAAGCAAAAGGAAAATAATGGCATAATCCTCTCATGCCACTATTTTATAAGAAAAAGAAAGAGTAAGAGAAATACATCTCAAAGTATGAAGAAAACACAATGAAAAACTTCATTACATCAAAGCAAATCTACTAGATAAGTGTTTACAAAATTATAAGATAATGAAGAACACAATACTTAGTTTTTTTCCTTTAAAAGAAAGATGAAAATCTCTCCCACAAAGTCTCCCGCTGATACATGCAATGCTGAAACATTCCCTTACAAATTCTCTCAAAATCCCCTCACCAATCTCTCCAAAAAGGTAGAAATCTACTTCTCTACTTCTATTCTAAGATCACTAAACATTCTTAACATTTTCTCACACACACACCCTCACACACACACACACACATGCATACGAGAGATGCCAAGCCCTCTTTTTTAAAGAGACATAAATTCCCTCCATTTTTCTAAGAGACAAATCTATTCATCCAAAAGACATGTCTCTTCATTCAAGAGAATTATCCAAGTGTCTAGATTCATTGAGTTGCTTCATGGGGTGTTTGAATCACTTGAGAGCCTTCTAGAACATCAAAAATTGCAAAAAATTGATCCATGACCGTCCCGGGCACCGTCGCCGCCATTTTGGACACTGTCGACATCGTTTTATCATCATTTTTTGCTCTTAAGCACTACTGGCACTGGCTCTAGTGCTGCCAGCGCCCACACTGTGCAGCTCAACCATTTTGCTTCGTTTGGCTCCTTTTTAGCTTCGTTTTGCCCCGTTTCAGTTGTGTTGCGTTCTTTCAGTTGCCCCGTTTCAGTTGTGTTGCGTTCCTAACAGATAGACCTAAAAAATAAGCATAAAAACAACATTTCTTTAAAGTGTAATTTCATTCAAAAATGTGTGAGAAGTATAGAAGAGATTAAACATAGAAAGACATATTGAAATGTGCCGCGACAAAATTTTCTTTCTTGCTCGTTTTTGCTTCAAATTACATTATTTTTGCTTCTTTTTCTCCAAAACTCCATTTTTTGTACCTGAAACAAAAAAAAAATACAAAATAACTTCCTTTAAAGCACATTATCATTCAAAATAAAAAAATAAAGGTATTAAAGCATATGAAGAATTGCACATTTTTTAGGTGTATCAGAAGCTCCTGTGTCAACTACAAAAAAACCTCTGGAACTGTCCATTCTAAAAGCGGGAATCATGGCCAAAAGGACCAGGTCCTTACTGAACCTGTGGTACAGAAATCCTAAATCTACCTTCAGAAGCTCTACAGGAAATGGCCCTGGCCTTAGACCAAGATTCGCAAACTCAAATGGCAAAAGAAGAAGAAGAAGATGAACACAGAACTACATAGGCTTCAAGAAGGCACTTCAAATGCAATTAACAATACTACAAGACTGGATTCCCCTTATAGAGCCAAAAGTAGAAGGAGGAGACCCAAATCCCAACCAAAATCTCATGGTTAATTCCCTGTGCTGGAATTTTAGGGGGATTTCTCACCCACTCTCCCTTAGGAGATTAATACATCTAAATAAAAAACATCATATGTGGTTCTTAGCTATTTTGGAACCTTTAGTTCGTAAAAACCACCAAATGCTTTTTATTAAATTTCATGGTTTCTCTCAATTCACTAATATCAATAATAAGATTTGGCTCTTTTCAGGAAAGAGCTTAAGTGGACTGTTTTGTTGGATCATCCTCAACTAGTCCACATCTCTTTTAGTATGAATGGGGTATCTAGTTTGGTTACTTTTGTTTATGCTGGTTATAACAAAGCTTCCAGAATTGAACTGTGGTCCTTCCTTCATTCTATGAGTTCCACTTTGACTGACAGCTGGATGGTGGGAGGAGATTTCAACTGTATTGCCAATTCTGCGGAGAAGAATGGTGGTAGAGCTCTTAATCTCTCTAAACTTACCAAATTCAGTGACAACATTCAAGCAGCACACCTTTTTGATCTTGTTTTAAATGGACCTTCATTTACATGGAGGAGGGGGAAGATTTGCAAAAGAATAGATAAAGTTTTAGTAAATAACAGGTGGCTATCAAAATTTCTACATACATCTTTTACTCACTTGAGCTTGGTTGGGTCTGACCACAGGCCACTTCTGATTTTAATTCCAATCCTCCCCCTTTCAGATACCAAAACTTTTGGTCTAATCACCCATCTTTTACTAAATTTTTTGCACAACAAGGGAGGGGCATCTACCATGAAGACCCTCTCATCAAACTCTGGCTTCTACATCTCAAAATCAACAAAGCTCTTAGATCCTGGGGGTGGAACACCTTTAGCAACATCCATTTGAATGTGGAATTTGCTAAAAGGTGGGTTAAAACTACTGAAATTGCTGTCCTCAATAATGAGGCTGAGGAGAGCTCCATGATCACTGCTCAAAAAAATTTACTCAATGTTATTGATTGGCAGGAAGCTTTCCTCAACCAAAAGGCTACTATCAACAAATTTAGGGATGATAATAGGAACACAAAGTTCTTTCATTTTTATATAAAGTATAAAAGAAAATGCAATTCCATCCATGTTTTTCAAGATGCAGATGGAAATTGGCTTTCAAACAATGAAGAAATTGTAGAAAATGGTGTTTAGTTTTTCCAAAATCTATTAACATAACCCACTGCTGAAAGAATCCTAATTGATGATAAATTTTTTATTGCTGATCATTCCTACTCCAGTGCACTGGATCTGACTAAAATCCCTGAGGAGATGAAAATCTGGCAGACCATTAACTCTATTGATAGTGCGAAGACTGCTGGGCCTGATGGTTTCTCTGTTGATTTCTACAAGAAAGCTTGAAATGTTATCAAACAAGACCTCATTAGGGGTATCCAAAGTTTCTTTCAGGGCAACCACATCCCTCAATACTTCTATGCTTCTTGTCTGGTACTCATCCCAAAGCAAACTGAAAGGAAAAAATGAAATCAATTCAGACTTATCAGCCTCATACCTGTCTTCTTCATATTTATTAGCAATATTTTGGTAGCTAGACTTCAACCCCACCTGGGGAGACTGATTAGGCCAAACCAAACAGCCTTTGTGAAGGAGAGAACTATTGTATAAAATATATTATTAGCTCAAGAATTTTTTGGTTGATCTTGATAAAACTTATATTGGGGGAAACATGATCTACAAATTGGACATTCAGAAGGCTTATAAGAGCATTGGGTGGGATTTCATCATTGATGTTCTGAAGACCAGAGGTTTCACTAAGGACTTTTGTGAACTGATTCTCAGATGGCTCAAATCCAACACTCATTCCATTCTTCTAAATGGCCAATCATGGGGTTATTTTACTGCCTCCAAGGGGCTTCCTCAAGGGGATCCTCCATCCCCTACCATCTTCTTATTAGATTTGGATTATCTGTCCAAAATGCTTGACAATTATATCCTTCCCAACCCTTACGCTAGGTATCACCACAGATCTAACATTGCTTTATCCCATTTGGTGGATGCTGTTGATATTATGATTCTATTAAGGGCTAAGAAAAATTCTATTAAGAAAGTTGGTAGGTGTCTAAAGCTCTTTCAACAGCACTCTGGCCTAGTTTTAAACAATGACAAATGCAATGTAATCATCAACAAACACTTCTCCCCTAATATCAGAAATTGATTTCTGACACACAAAAAAATTCTCTAAAGTCACCTGCCCTCTCAGATATCTTGGAGCTATACTTATTAAAGGAAGGGTGAAACAAACTCAGTTTGATGATGTTTTGGGAAAGATTGTTGACTAGTTGTCCAATTGGACCTTCTCCTTACTATCCAATGGGGGTAGAATCACCCTTCTCAAAAGCGTCCTTACCACTTTCCCTTCTTACCTTTTATAGATGAAAACTATGAAGAAAAGCTTCCAACTTTAGATGGAGAGGCTGTTCAACAGGTTCCTGTGGGCTGGGAGCAGAGAGCAACTTCATTGGTCTAGTTGGCAAAAGGTTGATAAACCTTTTTCTGCTGGTGGTATAGGATTTAAATGGCTGAAACAATTACATGAGGTTAATTTTTGCAAGATTTGGGTCAAGTTCATACAACAAGACTCTCTTTGGGCACAGTTCATGTGGGGGAGGTATTGCATAAATGTTCACCCTAACCTTGTTACCAATAGGATTGTGGACTCCAAGATTTGGACCAACATGCTAAGGGTAAGGGAGATGGCAGAAGATCTTTTCATATGGGACCTTGGGAAACGTAATATTAATTTCTGGCTTGACCATTGGTATCTAAAAGATATGGTGGATGCTTCATCCAATGCTCTTAATCTTAAGCTTAGAGTTGCTGACTACTGGGAAGGAGATAGTTGGTCTTTAGATACTCTAAATTATCTGCTAAAGGATGGATCTGCCCAAGCTATCTCTTAGATAGTTTTTGAGAGATCAAAGCAATATAAGCTCAAATGAACAGACTACAATAGAAACTGCAGCATTACAAAGTCCATTTATCTTAAGCTCAATTGCTGGAATGAGGTCCCTTTGGGGGCGACCTTATGGAAGAAATTTTTGACCCCATCCATGTATTTTTTGTGTTGGATAATCTTCTAAAATGTACTTCCCACTGATGAAATCGTAAAGTTGAAAGGTCTGGGAGGACCATTCAGATGCCAAGGAGACTATCACACACCTACTTTTTGACTGCACCTTCTAACAACAGGTTTAGAGTGAACTCCTAAACAAGTTTCTGCTAAACACTTTTAACCTCCTTTGGCAGATTTTGGCTGAGTACTGGAGTAACTGGAGAAAGGTTAAAGCTGGTCCTATCCCCTTCATTGTCTCTTGGTTCATCTGGATGGAGAGAAATACTGCTAAATTTGAGGAAGTTTCTTCCAATGTCAGCAGGTGGCTAGAAACTATAGCTCCTATTTACTCAAGCTCACAAGACACAAATCCTTCCCTCAGATCTGTATAGTGCAGTTGGTAGAACCTACCAAGTTTCCTAAAGTGATTAAGGTCTTTTAAAAGACCCCATCTTATCCAAGTATCAAAGTTAACACTGATGGTAGATTCTCCAATTTTGGTGCTGGGATGGGGGGAGTGTTTAGGAATCATCAAGTAAAATGTCTTTTATGGTTCTCTTACCCCATCCTAGAAGAAGATGCATTAGAAGTTAAACTCATTGTTGTTTACTTGGCAATTAAGTTAGCTTCCTTGTCCTACTGGAGCAATCTGTGGGTGGAGGTGGATTCTGAAAACTTACTGAAGCTGCTATAAGATACTGATGAAGGCCCTTCTTGGAGATTGTCATAATGGCTTCAAAAGATACACCAGCTCAAGTCCTCTATTTTGGTCAAGACCTATTTTATTTACCGGGAGGGAAACAGCCTTGCCAACTGGCTTGCTAGAAAGGGGCTAGCTATTGATGAAAAAAAATTATCCAATTCTCCCCCCTCACTCCAATCTCCTTTTCCTGCTTGAGGATGACCTGTTAAAGGTCCCACACCTCAGACTTGTTTCTGATTGTGAAATGAAGTAAAAGATTTGTTATATATATATATATATATATATATATATAATATAACAACATGTTTGGCGGCTGGAGTTTGTGGTGCTCTGCTAGGGTTTCAGAAGGATGAAGATTGGTGGCTGCTGGCTGCAGAAGAACTCTGAGGTAGTGGTTTGTGGTGGTGACCTCCCTGCTGGCTCTTTCTTTGGTGGTGGTGGAGGTTTTCTCGTGTCTGTCTTTAGTTTTTACTGTTCCATTGAGCTTCTCTCTGCTGCTCCCTTAGCTGTGGTTCCCTATAAGGAAAGGGAGACTGAATTTTTGTTTCAAGTCTACCTAGGTTCTCCGGTGGCTGGCCTCCACTGGTTGGACTCCTGGTGACTGCATTCTCTAACTGCTACTGGGTGGGACTCTTGCTGTCCCATTTAGTGGTTTGTGACTGCTGAGTGGGACTCTTACTGTTCCATTGAGTGTTTGTCTCTTTGGAACTAGGATCCCTGTTATTTGTTTTGAGCTGAAGCTGCTTTAATGGAGTTCAGTCCCATTAATGTGGAAGTTAATGCTCAGTGGACCCAAGCCACTTATGCTAGAGTAGTTGGTAGAGGGCAAGATTTGCATAAAAACTTTGACCACATGGTTTTTCCCCAAGTTCTGCATGATGCTGCAGTTGGCAAGACTTCCTACCCTTATATCTTTATTACTGGAATCAAAGATGGTGAACCTGCTCTAATTTTTACCCCTGTGGAGATGCAAACTCTGAATAAATCAATTAAGTTCACCTTGATAGGCAAGTTTCAATTTGGCCATCCAAAAATGGATTTTGATTTTGTTAGAAAATTTTTTTTAGGAACTCCAACTCACTGGTGCTTGACAGCTGGGTTTAATGGATGGAAGACATCTATTAATCAAGATGTCTAATGAGGAGGATTATGATAAAGTTTTTGCTAAATAAACTCTCTTAATTGTTGGAACCCCAATGAAATTATTAAAATGGACACCTAGATTTGATCCAAGAAAAGAACCCTCAATTGTACCAATTTGGTTTAAATTTCCTAACCTCCCTATTCAATATTACCACCAAAATGTTTTGTTCAACATTCAAAATGTTTCATTGGAAGGGTGCTTGGATGCCCTTTAAAAGTTGATGCCCCAACCTACAATTTGGCTGGACCAACTGGTGCATGAGTGCTGGTGGAAAGAGATATCACATTGCCAGAAATAAAGAGGGTTTGGATTGGAACCCTTGAGGAAGGGTTTTGGAAAAGCATTATTATGGAACAAAAACCACTATTCTACCCTCAGTGTAGGATGTTTGGACATAATGTGGACAAATGATATAGGCTGAATCCACCATCTAGAAAAATAGCTCCTAAAAGTATGCCTACTCAGGAGGATTTGTTAAAGCCTTGGGAAAGGATATCAGAAAAACTAATGAACAGGAAGCAGCCAGTGGTGAAACTGATATGAAAGTCTGTCCTAAGCTTCCAAGTATTCTAGAAGAGGTCACTGAAATAAATGCTCCTGCCAGGAATGTTCAGAAACAGGTACTGGAGGGCAGACAAGGAGACATTGCAAGAAGTAAAATTGATATCAATCCCCAAAAAGTCCAAAACTCTACTATGGAATTAATAGTTGAGGTGCTTACTGAGGAATGGCAAGTTCAAAAGAATAACAAGAAAATGAAGGGGAAGATGGAATTGAAGCTACTGCAGGAAGCTCCCTCCTTGGAAGGAAATAATCAGCTGATAGATTCCACACAGAGAACCAAAAGGAAAGGGTGAACCCTTTCACAATGATTAAGTTTTTATGTTGAAACATTAGGGGTGTTTCACACCCTAACTCTCTCACAAGGCTGGTACACCTTGTAAAAACTCAAAAAATATGGTGTTTTGCTCTTTTGAAACCCATGGTTGACAAAACCGCTGGCCTAGATGGCTTCACTGCAAAGTTTTACAAAAGCTACTGGATTGTGGTTAAGGATGACTTTATCTCTCTGTACAAGAATTTTTCAGAGGAACTAATTCACCCAGATACTTTACCTCCTCAACTATCACTTTGATTCCTAAAAAACCAGGTCAGAAACAATTGGGGAGATTTTAGGTCCATTAGTTTAACTAATGTCATTACCAAAGTAATAAGCAAAATACTGGACTTCAGAATTCAGCCACATCTTCAGCATCTAATTTGTGCTAACCAGACTGCCTTTTTTAAAGGAAGATCCATTACTGATAACATTTTGCTTGCCCAAGAGATGCTGCTTGATTTGGATAGGAAATGTATGGGAGGTAATGTTATCTATAACTTAGATATCAAGAAGGCTTATGACACTATCAACTGGAATTACATCTTAGAAGCTCTAGCTACTAGGGGCTTTCCTCAGGGTTTCATCTTGCTGATTAAAAGATGGCTTCTTCGTAATAACCACCCAGTGCTTATCAATGGTTCATGTCATGGCTTCTTTTCTGCATCCAGAGAGATCAAACAAGCGGACCCCTTGTCCCCTACAATTTTGATTTTGGCTATGGATTATTTCTCTAGATTGCTGAATCAAATGTTCTTAAGCTCCCCCCATTTGGCCTTTCAGCACAAATCAAATGTCTGTATCAGTCATCCGGCTTATGTTGATGATGTGATTATATTCTCTAAGGCCACTAAGAATGCTACTAAACTGCTGTATGAGGCCCTCATAAATTTCCAGCTCACTTCATGTATGGAGTTAAACATACTAAAATGCCAATTTTTTCCTAGCACTGACATGTCTCAACAGATAAAACACTGGATCTCTAGCTATACTGGTTTCAGCTTGTCCTCTTTGCCTATCAAATACATCGGTGCTCTTTTAATTAAGGGCGGAAACAAATCGATACAATTCAATGAAGTCATTGATAAGATTAAGAACCAACTTCAAGGTTGGACCAATTCTTTTTTATCTAATGGAGGGAGGATTATTCTACTAAAAAGTATCCTTACTACCCTCCCTTCATATGCTCTACAAATGTTTTCCATGAAGATAGGAACTCAGCAACTGTTGGGGAGAAGATGTAACAAGTTCTTATGGGCTGGACAAAAGAAACAAGTACACTGGCTCCCTTGGCAAAGGCTATGTAAACCATACTTTCCTAGAGGTTTGGGATTTAAAAATTTTTAGCACATGAGTTTTATTAACTTATGCAAACTCTAGATTAAATTTAGAGCTCAAGATAGCCTTTGGGATGTTTTCATGAAAGGGAAATATTGTAGAACTGCTCACCCAAGCCTAGTTAACAAAAAGTTGGGAGATTCCAAACTTTGGGGTAAATTATTAGAGGTGAGAGAGCAAGCTGAGGAGACTTTCATCTGGAAGCTAGGGGAAGGTCAAATAAATTTTTCGTTTGATAGGTGGACTTGGAATGGTGAAAAAATTCAAGGCTCAACCTCAAACTCAAATGTACATGATATAGATAAGGATTATTGGACTGAAAATCAGTGGAATTTCACAGTTTTGTCTAATATTCTAAACAGTGAGTAGCTGCAACTGGTCCAACAAACCCTTATTTATTCTGAACAAAGAGATAAAATTGTTATTAAAAAAGCCAATTCCCAAAAAGTTGCTTCTTATATCTATCAAACCCTCTTTCAATGGCCTTCTGTTCACTGGGGTACTTATATTTGGGGGCAACATTTAACCACTTCAATGTCCATCTTCAGCTAGAGATTATGGCAATCTATGCTCCCAACTGATGATATCTTGAAAATGAAAGGGCTGAGGGGACCTTCTTGTTGTCTTCTGTTTCATGAGGAGGAGGAGACTTTGGATCACTTCTTCTTTAAATGCAGCTTCTCTGAAAAAGTTTGGACCGAGTTATTGATCACAGTAAAATTTGATACAATTAATCTCAGCTGGAATAACTTCTACAACTACTGGGAAGAGTGGAAGCAGGCTAAATTACAGGTTATCCCTTGTGTGGTGGCTTGGTTCATCTGGATGTACAGGAATAATGTTAAAAATGAGGATTCAGCACCTCTTGCTAAAGCTGTTACTACACATTGCACATCCTACCTACAAAAAATCATTAAATATCAAAATTTCCCTAATATCTTCAGGCATTAGGTACCCCAGGCTGCTAACCAGTATAGTTTCATGTTCTCATTGATTGAGTGGGCTCCTCTTCCTGATGGCTGGGTGAAAGATAATACTGATGGAAGATTTTTAAAAGTATTTGTTGGCTGTGGTGTTGTTTTTAGGTACATGTTCTCATTTCTTATCACAAACTTGTGCTTTAGATGCATTAGAAACTGAAATGATAGTCATTTATTGGACTATTAAAATTGCTCTCCATTGTAACATTGGTCCATTAATCATTGAAACTGACTCCAGCATTTGCATCAAGTTTTTGCAGCATGAGGAGGACTTCCATGGCATGTTGGAAGATGGATAAGGAAAATGCAAATGACTTTTGGTAGCTACACAGTGAAATTTCAGCACATTAACAGGAAAGGTAATGGGCCTGCACATCTCTTGGCCACTTCTGGTAGATGCTCTGAACAAGTAATTATGGCAAATATCCCATCTGCTGCTTATGTATCCCTCAATTTCAAACTATGTGAGGAGGAATTGATAGAGGTCACACTTTTCAGAATTGCATCAAGATCATGGTGACTATTTTGTTCTATTTGTTATTAACTTGCTCTCCTTCTCTAGTGTGCTCCCCCTTTATTTTTGGGGATCACTTAAGCTTCTTCTTAGATTTACTTTGATGCCCCAAAAGGTAAACTGTTGTTATGTATTTTTTGAGGGAATGTTGATTCCTGTATTGAATCAACATGCTTATCCTGCTGATCTAGATATTGTAACCTTCCCTTTACTTCAAAAAAAAATAATAAAAATAAATAAATAAATATATATATATATACATATATATATATATTGGAATATAAAAAATGATGGGATCTCTACTAGGGGTTAGGGGATTTCAACGATTTAGGGATGATGGTGGCGCTTCTCCTAGCCGCTGGTGAGATCTTTCTAACCTTTACTCCTGCTATTATTCTTTTAGATTTTCTTTCCTACTACTGGGATTTGCAAGATTTTCGGTTTTATCCCTGTTTGACTACTACGAATTGAGATTGTCAGAATATATATATATATATATACTCCCTTCTTTTGTTTTAAAATTGATCCATTTCAAAAATATTATATGCAAATAATCTATGCATATGATAAGCAACTCATGAGTACTCTAATTGATAAAACACTTCACTTTATTCTTTTCACATTAAAGGAAAAAAAACCTCTTAAATACCACATTATGTTTAACATTTTGAAAACACTAATTATAAAATTATTAATCCCTAAGAGATCCTATGTAAATTTATTGCATCTCATAAAAGTCGGCTAAAATAACTATAATTCAGCAAGAAACTATTTGATTTAATAAAAAAGAAACAATGTAGTTGAAATATAATGTTTTTGAAATATTTTAGAGCTGTTTGGTTATTTATACAATAAATGCAAGAGATTACTTTTTATATATATATATATATTTGTCTTGTGCCAAATAGGAGAAATCCTATTCTTTACCATTATTTAAGTGGATAAAGAACATTAACTAATCCAGAGTTTGGTCCCTAATTTCATGGTTAGGTTGGGAGGAAACTGACTCTCACTCCAAAGCTCCCACTTCTCCCTCACGTGAGGGCTAACAATCTCACTTTAATTTCCAATCAACTAGACCAAATTGGGGATGTTAATCAGTCAAATTAAAATCTCCAATTCTATGTACAACAAATTATATTTCCTTATTTATTTGCACTCAACCCCATGGATTATATTCTCACTCATGAAATTGAATGCAACTCTCACCATATTGTAGAAATCATACCCTTTTCGAAACTTATTTTTCTCAATAAATTTTAACATTTCAATTAGCCATATTAAAAATAAATGAAGATTAGAGTTTAAAACATCACAAAATATTAACATTTAAAATAAAAAAAAATAAAATCAATTCTTCAAAAAATCATATCTCAGAGCACGAAGTAGGATAAAGAATACTAGTCAGAATTCATTAGAGGGAAACAACAAATCACAGATTTTATTTATAAAAATATGTTTAAAAAATAAAATAATAAAAGACACAACTTATCTCAAACTCCTTCCCAAGCAAATGCCTAGAAGTTCTCTTCAAGTAATTTATCTTGTTACAAGCACTCTCGATTCTCTCTTGAAAATGTAATGAAAAAGAAATCTGACTTTCCCTCTCTTCTTACAACCGTAGAAGAAAATCTCCAAGTCCCTCACTCTCTCACTTGCCTCTCGCCTGTCTCTTATCTTACCACTGAACCTCTCTTTAACCTTAGGCTCCTCTCCTTTTAACTAGTGTTTTCCTCCTCTTAGAAACAATTCAAAATTCCTTCCCAAATTCTCTTCAAAAGTCACACCTTTTTAATCCAAAAAGATCAGTGCATTCATTCAAGAGACATATCTTTTCATTAGAGAACCTTCCAATGTGTCTAAAAGCATTGAATCACACCATGTGACATTTGATACATTTAAAACCTACAAAATCTGCTCAAAATACATCTTGAACCGCCTTAATTCATCAAGTATCGTCTCTGGCACTTTAATCACCAGTTCTGACACTTTAGGCGCCAAGTTTCTTAGGTCCGTGGTGTTTTTGGTTCTGATGATTCAAGCATCGATTCTGACACTTCAGGCACCGCTTCTCTATATAATAGTGCTTCAGGTGCTAGCTCCCTAGAAAATAGCTCTTCGGCCTCCAATCTAACGGCTCAGGCACCAGAATCTTAAAGTTCTCTATTTTGGACCCAAATTTCCTCCTTTTTGTTACTTTTGCACCAAATTCCTAAAATTGATATAACTGCAAAAAAATATGAAAATACCCTTCTTTAAAGTGCAACATAAAAAAGATAAGCTTAAAATGTATACTTAAATTAACACATTATTTTGGTGTATCAAAATCCCCCAAACTTAAATGTTACTTATCCTCAAGTGACTCTTTTACTACATAGAAGTATGACTTAGGATAGAGATTAACTTATAAACTTCTATACTTTAGTTTATTAAATACAATAATATAATTTAATAAAAAAATTTAATAACTTAGATTAAAACTATAAGTATTAGAATACCTAGCAATCAAATCAAAGATTTATTAATCTCTATTCATTTCAAGAAGAACCGTAATCTGTTATATCAAGGATATTTAGAATATCCATATAAAAAAGAATTTTATGAAAACTTTACTATCAAGGGTGGTAATACTCAAATACATGTTTAGAAAATGTAATAAAGCCTTTTCCTTAAGTTGATTGAAGTGAAACCAATTTTTTATTAGGGATCTCCTCAAGATTTTCCTCACATTCTTTTTTTCTTATTTTTCTTAATATTTAAGATATTTTCAATCTTTTTATTTCTTTTCTTTTTTAAGTGAGGATTGCAATATCTAAATAGCCTTGAATAATTTTGAACTTGACTATTCTCTTCTTAAAGTTAAAACTACTTACCTTTCTTCACTTTATAAATTCATATTAGTTTTGATGATTTTTCATAAAGTCTCATTCTTTTCTTCTCACATGAAAGTCTAAGATTCTTAATACTTCAAAATTAGAATTTCCTTTGCATTAAATAGAAAATAACATAGTCTTATCCTCTCATACCAAATATCTTTAACTTTAGAATTGACCTTGATTATTAAAAACTCTTACATAAATTTACTATATTATTTACAAACATAAATATAATCATTTAAAGTTAAATCTTAATATCCATGGTCATGTTAAATTAATTTTTAAAAAATAATTAATTGAGGACAAAAGTTTAGTTTATTTTTTTTACAAATAAAATGTTCTTTCCACCAAACTTAAATTTTTAAGTAATTAAAAATTTTTAGTACAAAAATTTTGTAGGTGAAAGAAAATAAAAACACATAAAAATAAAGTAAAACTATTATGTGGAGGATTTTTAAATATTAAACTGGGCTCTGGTAGATTGCAGGTGCTAATTTAAAAATACAGGCTTTGAAGAATTAAATGAAACACAATATATTTCAAAGGATCTGCAAAGAATTAAAAACATAAACAAAAATTGAAAATAACTAAAAATGCAAAAAAATACAAATATGCAATTAATATTCCAATTAAGTCCACAATACATTCCTTGATTTAAATCTCCAATCCTATTTTGTAAATTTCCAATATCCATTTGTTGAATCATAAGCTTCTCCATGATGTTCTTAAGTGAAGCAGAGCTGGAAGTAGATGGCCATGTAGCAGATGTTGAGGGTCTATCACTACCTCCACTTCTGGATTCAACAAATGATTCAAATCTTTGGACTATGTGTTTCCCAATTGATTTCTGTGGCTGCAACTTTTCTTTATTTCTACTAAACTCTACTCCTTATGTTTCAAATAAAATGAAAATCAGGGTAGGGTATCCTAAACCACTATCTATAGCACTCTTGGCTATACTCTAAGCATTATGTACTATAAGAGCTCCAACATCTACTGCCTTCATTTGTTGAATGCAAAAATTTAGTACATCTCTTTCCTTTGTTACTTCGCTCAGATGATTCGTTGGAAGTAATTTTGCAAGGACGAAATAATGTCATACATTGGATTGAAATATCATCATGAATGTGGAGAAATTAACTTTCTTATTGTTTTTAATTTTCCATTCTCCCCTTCCATCAGTCAGAAAGGCAATTACTTCATATAGTGATGAGTCGGGCATCACGAATGCATCATATTCACAATGGAATACATTTCTCATTCCAGTAAATGAGTTAATCCTCCTTTTAGAAAATTCAACTTGCTTACTTGTCACAAAGATGCGATCATCTAAAGTAAATCACAAGTTGGCATAGAACTCTTGGATTAATGGAACAATAGCTACTGTAATGAAGTAGCAGAATCACTCCCAATTTTTAGTGATGATCAACCTCTCAACCCAGTATAACCTGTATTGATGCAAGATCCAGTTCCATGCTATTTTCTAAAATTTTATGCCCAAGTACAATTCCTCGTGCAACCATGAATTGATGTTTTTCCCAGTTTAATACTATATTCATCTTTTCACATCATTCTTGAACTTTCTCTAAATGATTTACACATGTTTCAAATCAAGTTCCAAACATAGAAAAATCATGCATAAAAACTTCAATCCCTTTTTTTAACAAAATCACTGAAAATTGACATCATACATTTTTGAAATGTTGCTGGTGTGTTACATAATCCAAAGAGCATTCTCTGAAAAGCAAAAGTTCCATAAAGACTAGTAACATTGTTTTCTCTTGATCCTCTAGAGAAATATGTGTTTAATGATAACTGGTATATCCATCCAGAAAGCCAAAATATTGGTGCCCAGTGAGTCTATCCAACATCTGGTTCATAATAGGTAAAGTAAAGTTATCCTTCCTGGTGGGCAAATTTAATTTTCAGTAATCTATACAGATTCGCAATCCAGTGACTTGCCTTGTTGGTATTAATTAATTATTCTCATTCGTCACAACATCTTCACCTCCATTCTTTGGAACATAGTGAATTGGACTCACTTAAGTACAGTCTGAAATATGATATTTTATTCCAACATCTAAACATTTTAAAATCTCTTTCTTGACAACTTCTTTCATCATCTTTGAGGATCAACTCTTGGTTCATGATGATCTTCCAATGAAAGTCTATGCATAAATATTGAAGAAAGTATCAGCTAATGTCTATCAAAAGGCTTTCTTATATATTCTTAAAGTTTCCAATAACTTTTGTTATAGTGTATCAGTTAATTCTGATGATACAATAATTGGGTAATGTGGATAAATCTCCTAAAAATGCAAATTCTAAATGTGTTGGAAGTGTTTTCATTTCTAGTTCAGGAGTTTTCTCAAAAGATGAAATCAAATTTTTATTATCTGTATGATCTAACATTTTAAATTGTTCCTGAACATAATGCAGTTCTTTATTATTCACTTCCATAGATTCCTTTTGGATTTTATCCTCGTCCTCTTATTTAAAATATTCTTTTTCATATTTCTTTACAAATGTCTTCGAGAAATATTCATGGCTTAAATAATCATTTATATCCATTCTGAAGCATTAAAGATCTCACTTTTTTTGCAGAGTATCTCATTGATTTTGCAATATTAAAGATCACTAACTCTCATTATTAGTTCTACTTTCTGCACATCTATCAAAGCTCATCTTGTGGAAAGAAATGGTCTTCCTAAAATGATAGAAATTTCTTTATCTTCTTCATATTTAATACAAAAAAATCCACAGGAAAGATAAATTATCAAAATTTACAAAAATATCTTCCATAACTCCTTTAGGGTAGGTAATCAAACGATCGTCTAACTAAACAATTACAGTTGTAGGTTAAATGTCTCCTAAACCAAACCTTCTGAAAATTAACAAAGGCATAAGATTAATTCTGACTTTTGAATCAATTAAAGCTTTTCCAAAAAAATTTTTGCCAATAACACAATGAATAGTAAAACTTCCAGGATCAATAAGTTTTTCTGGAATCTTTTTCTGAATTATAGCGTTATACTCTTCACTAAGTTCAACAGTTTCATTATCTACAAACTTCCTTTTCTTATTAAGTATATCCTTTAGGAACTTCACATAACTTGACATTTGTTCCAAGGCTTCAACAAATGGAATGTTTATAGTTAATTTCCTCAATATTTCCAAATATTTTGAAAATTAGTTATGTTTATTTTTCTGCTTCAATCTTTGATAAAATGGAGGTGGTGTTCTTTTTGGAGAAATTTTCATTGGTTTGATAATGATAAGACATTTTGACTCAAAATGAAAATCTTCATCAGATTAATGAAAATCTTCATCAGATTTTCTTCATCAGATTTTTCATTTTCCACATCATCTTTTTCAATTTCAACTTCCACTTCTTTTTGAAATTTTGTTTCTAATTATTTTTTACTTCTCAGTTGAATAGCCTTAATTTGTTCTTTGATCTGATCTTTAGGATTTACTTCAACATTACTGGGCAATGTTCCTGGAGATCTATTGTTAAGTGAAGTAGCAATACATCCCAATTGATTTCCCATGTTTCTAACTGTAGCTTTTTGACTTTGTAATTGACTTCCTATATGCAATATTAATTCTTCCATTGAAAATTTCTTCTCCTTACTCTGAAAATTACTATTAAAACCTAACAAATAATAAGGTTTATAAGTTGGATTTCCCTGATTGTTGTAGTTTTCCAATAGGTTCGCAGCATTGTTCCCCCATTGCAGGTTGGCAGCGTTAGAGTTATTTTTACTCCAACTAAAATTTGGATGTGTTTTCCAACAAGAATTATAATAATTGGAATAAGGATTTTTAGAACAATGTATTAAATTTAAAGTCTCATAATAAGATTGAGATTCTGATGCGGGTGGATTTAGTGTGTTAATTTTGCAAATATTTTTCAATATTACTAAATAAACATGACAAATATAATAGAAATATGCAAATTAGTCCCAAAAAAATAACTTCAGTTAAAATAGTATTATCTTTTAAAATTCTTTAAACTGCCAAATCCCCTTTAAAAATAATGCATGTATACGTATCGCAAGTATACGTATCATTCAAGTAATATAGGGCTCTAATGGAGTCCTAGATATTGATCCCACGGGGAATTTGGAAATGCCTACAAGTAAATTCTTAAGATTTTTATGTTAACTACAATTTTTAAAACTACAAAAACTAAAGTGCAAAATTGAAATATTAAGTAACAAGTGAATTCTAATTAAAATGTAGTTGAAAGACAAAGTTAACTAAACAAAGTTAACTAAACTAAATGCTAAGACAAAGTTAACTAAACTAAATGCTAATCTTTCAAAAGTAAACTTACTTTTGTGACAGAAATTTTTGTGACAGAAATTTCAAATTTAAGAAAGCATCCTTCCCCATTACAATGAGTATATGGATTGTGAAGAAATTAAAATCATTTTAAAAAATATATATAAACTATTTTGTTCCACATAAGAGCAATCCTATTCCTTACCCTCTTCCGAGTGCATAAAGAACATTGACTAATCCAGAGTTTGTTCCTTAATTCTGTGGTTAGATTGGGAGGATATTGGCTGCCACTCTAGAGATACCACTACTCCCTCACCTGAGGGCTAACAATCTCACATCAGTTTCCAATCAACTGGATCAAATTGGATCTTCATTTACTTTTTGATATGCCCAAATTGGATCTTCCTGCGAGATTAGTTTCCAATCAACTGGATCAACTGGATCTTCATTTACTTTTTGATCTTCATTTACTTTTATTTCCAATCAACACATTTTAATAATTCAATTTGTTAGATAAAAAAATAAATGAAGATCAGAGTTCAAATCATTACAAATTATTGTCATTAAAAACCATATAAAACAAAATCAATTCTTCACAAAACCATATCTCAAAGTAGAGAGAAGGATAAAGAAGACTACTCAGAATTCAGTAGAAGGATATGATAAAAAGTAGATTTCATATATAAAAACAAGTTCACAAAATAAAAGAAATAAAAGACACAACTTATCTCACAATCCTTTCTAAGCAGATTCCCAAGCAAATCCCTAGAAATTCTCTCCAAGCCTTTCTCTCTTTACAAGCACTCTCAATTCTCTTCTAGAAGTGTAGTGAAGAAGAAATCTCTCACATTCCCTCTCCTCTTAAAATCCTTAAATAAAATCTCCAAGCCCTTGAATTTGTCTCTCTATCTCTTCTTGGCGCCCCCTTTACACGACACTCCAACTCTCTTCAATCCCTAGACATTCCTCTCTTTTATCAAAGGCTACGTCCATCGAAAAAGAATTCAAAATTCCTTCCAAAACTCTATCTAAAAGTTAACTCTTTTGAATTAAAAAGACATGTCCATTTATCCAAGAGACATATCCTTTCATAAAAAAAATTGCAAAGTGTCTAGATGCATTGAAAGGTGTATTTAGAACAAGTGTCATTATGAAAATTTTCCCAAATTTCATCTCGAACCACCTTAATCCACCAAAAGTCATCTCTGGTGCATCTTGCGCCAAATCTGGCACATCTTGCACCAGCTCTCTGTCAAATGGTGCATCTTGCGCTAGTTTGCTAAATACCGTGCTGTTCTGGGTTTTGGCACATCTTACTTCAATTTTGCGCATCTTGAGCCAGTTCTCTTTATATTGGCGTATATTACACCAGTTCTCTGTATATTGGCGCATCTTGCGCTAGTTTCCAAAAATTTGCTGTTTTGGCTCCAAAATTTATAATTTTTGCTACTTTTGCTCTAAATACCTAAAATTGATATACCTGCAACAAAAACATGAAAATACCCTTCTTTAAACATGAAAATAAAACATGAAAATACCCTTCTTTAAAGTGAAATATTACAAAAAATAAACATAAAGTTTATACTTAAAATAATATATTATTTTGGTGTATCAAAATCACCCAAACATAAAATATTACTTGCCTTAAATATTACTTGTCCTCAAGTGACACTTTTAGTACATAAAAGCATATGAGTTAGGATAGAGATTAAATTATAACTTTTATACTTTAGTTTAATAAATAAAATAATAAAAATTCAAGAAGAATCTTTAATAACTTATATTCAAATTCTAATTCTAAGAGTATTTAGCAATCAAATTTAAGATTTCTTAATCTTTATTCATTTCAAGAAGAATTGCCATTTGTCATTTCAAGGATACTTACAATATTCATGTGAAAAAGAACTTCATGAAAACATTACTAATAATGCTACTAATACTCCAATGTAAGTTTATAAAATCTAATAAAGCATTTTCCTTATGTTGATTCAAGTGAAGCCAATTTTTTATTAGACATCTCCTTAAGCTTCTCCTCACACATTTTTCTTTTCTTTCTTTCTTTTTTTTTTCTTAACCTTTCTTTACATTTAGGATCTTTTCAATCCTTTATTTTTTTTTCCTTTTTCAAGTAAGGATTACTAAATTTGGATAAACTTTAATAGTTTTGAACTTCACTAACCTCTTCTTAAAGTATAAATTCATATTAGTTTATAATTTTAAAAAAGAATCATTCGTTTCTTCTAACATGAAACTCTAAAATTCTTAACACTTCAAAAATACAACTTCCTTTACTTTGAATAGAAAAATATAGTCTTATCCTATCATATCTTATCCTATCATATATCATATCAAATATCTTTTAACTTTAGAATTGACCTTCATTATTAAAAACTTTTTACCTAAATTTACCATAATATTCATAAACATAAGTGTAGTCATTTTAAGTTAAATCTTATTATCCCACATCAAGTTAAAATAAATTTTAAAAAATATTATTAATTGAGGATAAATAAAATTTATTTTACTTCTTTTTAAAAGAAATTTTCATCCCACCAAACTTAAATTTTGAAGTAATTTTAAAAATGTTTTAGTACAAAATTCACGTTGTGAAAGAAAACAATGCATGAAAATAACAAATAACGTCTAGAGGATTTCTGACTATGAAACTATGTTTTGGTATACTGCAGGTATTAACTTTAAAAATACATACAGGCTTTAAAGCATTAAATGAGACATAATATATTGTAAAGAAATTCTTGAGAATTAAAAACATAAATAAAAAATGAACATACAATAAATGCTGAAAAAGTAAAAATCAACAGTTACTATTACAATTTTAAGTTCACAACACATAATGAAATTTTTTACGACAACAATTTCAAATGTTAATCACATAACATCCAATCAACATAAAAAATAAATAAACAACCAATCAAATAAACTAAACTCCTAAAAATATCAATCTTCGTCGCCTCCCTCATCATCATCATCATCTTCTTCTTCTTCTACTTCTTCTACTTCATCATGAATAGGAGCATAAGGAGTGAAGTTGGGGGAAGTAGAAAATTCCACATTGGTTTCACCCATAAGATATCTAACCATAGCTTCCTCAGAAGCTATATCATGTTGAACTCTCCTCTGCTTATACTCATCGTTATAAGCATTTCTCACTCAAATTTATCCAATCTAGTTTTAAATATTAATTATATCTAGTTGTTGAATCATGTGTTGGTCCATAATTTTCTCAAGTGTTACAAAGCGAGAAGTATATGCCTCTGTAGCTCATGTAGAGGGTCTATAACTACCTCCACTCCTGGTCTCAACTAATGATTCAACCCCATGAATCGTTTGCATCCCAATAGGATTTTGTGGCTGTAATCTTTCCTCATTTCTATGGGACGTTACTCTCGATTTATCACATAGAATGAAAGTTAGAGCAGGGTAACCTAGACCACTAGCTGTAGAGCTCTTAGCTACGCTCCGTGCATGATGAAATATGAGAGCACCAACATCTATTTCTTTCATTTTTTGAATGCAATAGTTTAATACAACTTTATCCTTTGTTACATAGACCAGATGATTTGTAGGCAGTAATTTAGCAGAAATGAAGTGTTGTCATACCTTTGACTGAATGGTCAACATGTAAGTAGAGATGTTAACTTTTCTATTATTTTTAATTCTCCATTCTCCTCTTCCATCAGTCAAATAGGCAATCACTTCATCCAGTGATGAATCAGTCATCACAAATGCACCATATTCATCTTAAAATACATTCCTCAGCCAAAAAAAACATTGATCCTTTCTCTAGAAAACTCAATTTGCTTATATCTTACAAGGACGTGATCATCATCAGTGAACCTCAATTTGACATAAAACTCTGGAATCATTTTTACAATCACTATTGCAGTGAAGTAGCAAAATCATTCTCAATTTTTGGCGATAATCGATCTCTTGATCTCGCCACCTAGGTTAACAAATGCCCATTCCTGTATCAATGTTCTTGATTCTATTTGAGTGTTATAACTATGTTGGGCCTTGAAATTGACAAATCTTCTTCTATCAAAATCATCTAATGGTCTTCCTCTCTTTACTCATGGGGCCATTTGAATTTCTATGAGAATCCAAATAAATTCCAAATAAATTAAAAAATCCAAAATCTAACTCACCAAATATGATTATTTGGTAAGAAACTTTTCACCATGAGTTTTCTTCAAGCTTTTTCATCAAAAAAATCCCAAAATTTGTATTTTCCTTAAAGTTGGAAAAATCAATGATGAAAATAAAAACTTTCTAAGTTAAAGTGAAGCTCTTACCAATAAAAAATGAAATCTATGTTTATTGGCCTCCGAAATCTTCTTTATCACGCTCAATGTGAAGCCCTATGTCAAGGTTAGAAGGTAGGAGATGACCCAAGCAGTAAAAATGGAATTTTATATGTAGTTTTATGGTTTTTAAGGAAATATAGGATTTTGAAGAATTTGGCACATCTTGCGCGAAATCTGGTGCATCATGCACTGGCTCTCTGTAGATTTGCTCATCTTACGCCAATTTGGTGCATCTTGTCCAATTGCATTATTCATTTTAAATTTCATTTTATGTGAAAATATGCAACACACTACTTTACATCTGCCTCAAATTAACTCAAATGAGCTTTAGAGTCATAATTAAACATTATTCTAACACCAAATCTTCACAAACAATACAAAAAAATCACTTGTCTTTATAAAATCCGTGCAATTATAAACTAACATTTTATAAGCCAACAAATATCTAATTTAGTGTCCAAAGTAAACCAAATATCTTAACACTGAAATTTAAACATCAAAATACTAAACTCAAGCATAGATAAAGTTCAACAATATAAGTAAATGCAATTCAACATAATAAAATAGCTGAAACAAACAATACTAAACAGACCGTTTCATGCATAGATTAAGTTCAAACATATTCTTTGCTCTCGTCCTCCTGGATATCTCCCAATATCTCCCATAACTGGATATCTCCCATAAATTGGTAGTGCACATACAAGTTGTAAAAGGGTCGATAAAGAACTCATTAGTTGAATTCTCCCCAATCCAAACAAGTTTCTTGAACATATGATACACCAAAATAATACACTATTTTAAGCACATATTTTATGCTTATTTTTGGTAATATTACACATTAAAGAAGGGAATTTTCATGTTTTTGCTCTATGTATATCATTTTTAGTAATTTGGACCAAAAATGTAAAAAAGGACAAAATTTGGAACCAAAATAGCAAATTTTGGGATTCTAGCGCTTCATGCGCTAGATCGATGCATGATGCGTTGTTTGACAGAGAACTGGCGCATGATGCACCAGATCAGTGCATGATGTGCCAAAGATGACTTTTTGCAAACTAAGGCTATTCAAAATTAATTTTTTTTGAATTTTTGAAGGGACACTTGATCTACACACCTATTGAAGTAATTCAATGCTTCTAGACACTTTGGAAGGTTCTTTTATGAAGGGATATGCCTCTTGGATCAAATGACACATCTTTAGAATTTAAAAAATTTGAATTTTGGAGGAGAAATTTGAATTATTTTTCAAAGGAGGCAGTTCAAAAGAAAGAGAAGACTTGATAGAGTTGTCGTGAGAGGAGAAAGGGAGGGAGAGAGAAAGTTGGCATGAGAGGCAAGTGGAGAGAAGAGGAGATTTTCTTCTAAGGTTGTAAGAGGAAAGAGAAGGTGAGAGATTTCATATGCATTACACTTTTAAGAGGGAATTGAGTAGGATTTTAAAGAGAGAAAGGCTTGGAGAGAACTTCTAGGGATTTGCTTGGGAAGGATTGTGAGATAAGTTGTGTTTTTTATTTCGTTTATTTTTTAAACTTATTTTTGTGTATGAAATCTGTGTTTTATCGTATCCTTCTCATGAATTCAGAGTAGTCTACTTTATCCTTCTCCCTACTTTGAGATATGGTTTTGTGAAGAATTGATTTTGTTTTCTACAATTTTAAATGTCAATAATTTGTGATGATTTAAACTCTCATCTTTATTTAGTTTTTGATCTGGCCAATGGAAATGTTTAAACTTGTTCAGAGGCATATGTTCTGAAATGGGACATGATTTTTACAATATAAAGAGAATCAAATTTGATTTCATGGGAGATTGTGTCATCCATGAGATTGGGAGAAAATAAATAGGAAAATATACTGTGTTGGTTGCAGAATTGAAGATTTTAAAGTGACAGATTAAAATCCATAATTTGGTCTTTGATTGGAAACTGATGTGGATGTGAGATTGTTTGCCCTCAGGTGAGAGAGTAGTGGGAGCTATTGAGAGGCAATCGGTATCCTCCCAACCTAATCATGAAATTAGGGACCAAACTTTCGATTAGTCAATGTTCTTTATACCACTCGGAAGCGGGTAAAGAATAGGATTGCTCCTATCGGGCATAAAAAAATTTATATATATATTTTTTCAAATGATTTCAGATTCTTCACAATCCATATCCTAATTTTAAATAGGAAGGATGCTTTCTTAAATTTGAACTTTCCATCAAAATAAAAACTTTGTTTAGTTTCATAATTTTAATTTTGAAAGTTAGTTTATAGTTTGTTAACTTTATTTTTCAACTGCATTTTACATAGAATTTACCTTAGATATTATTATTCAATCATCGCACTTTAATTTTATTTTTTATATTTTTAAATTATAAAATAATTACAAAAACTTACTTCAAGGATTTTTAAACTTCCCTGTGGGATTGAAATCTGAGACTCCATTTGAGTCCTTTATTACTTGAGCGATACATGTACTTGCGTTGATTTTAATCGGGATTTGGCATTTTTAAAAGATAAACGATTTTCATTGAAGGTATTTTTGTTGGGATTATATTACATATTTATTATATATCTGCCGTGTGTAAGTTTGGAATATTGAAAAATATTTACAAAATTTACAGACTAAAACTACCCGTGCAACAAGTTGTTCGCGTCTTTTCCTGGAAAGTAACAAAAATTAGTATTAGTAATTATTTTATTTTATTTAAAAAATATATAAAAATAACTAAAAAAAAGTTTTTGTAGTTTAGCCTTGAACATTTTGTTATTTAAGTGTGTTTGCATGTTTTTAATTACTTGCTTTTATTTGTTTATGTGTAGTGTAAGATCTGAAAATTTATTACCTTAGGATTCTGAATTAGAGAGAACTGTAAGGAAAATTTGAGAACAACAAAAGGAGAAAGATCATTTTAGCAAAATGGCATGCAATTTAAACAATGCTGGAAAAGAAAATGAACACCATCTGAGACTTTTAAGAGATTATGCTAATTCTACAACAGATGAAATTCATTTGAGTATGCAAAACGTATGCAAAACCCTATTGCAAAACCCTATTGTAGCTGCCAATTCATTTAAGCTTAAACGTGCTATTATCCAAATGGTACAAAACAATCAATTTGGAGGAACACCAACTGAAGATCCTAATTTACACCTTGCTAGTTGTTAAGAATTGTGTGCTATATTTAAATAAGACGGAGTGTCGAGTGATGCTGTTAGACTTATACTTTTTCCTTTTTCACTAAGGGATAAAGCTAAGATGTTGTTAATCTCATTAGCACCTAGATCTATCATAACATGGGGAGATCTATCATAAAAATTCTTATCAAAATATTTCCCAGCTTCAAAAATTGCTAAGCATAGAAATGATATCACATTTTTTGTCTATTTGAAGGGGAATCAATTTATGAAGCCTGGAAAAGATTTAAAGAACTCCTAAAGAACTCCTTAAAAAGATTTAAAGAACTCCTTAAAAAGTGTCCACACCATGCATTGCTTAATAATTTAATAATTCAAACTTTTTATAATTGGTTGGTTGGATCTCTTAGATCGATAATTACTGATGTTGCTGGTGGATCATTAATGTCAAAACCATTCGATGAAGCATATTCACTAATTGTAGAGATGATTCCTAATAATTTTAAATGGCCCTCTGAAAGGGTAAATAAAAAAAGATTAGCTTGTATTCATGATTCTGATACAATATCTATGTTAGCTACCCAAATAACTATTATATCAATATGAATAGATAAATATTGAATGAATTAACAATATCTCTGCTTGAGGGAAACTCCTTACGACAAATGATAGAATCTCAATCTTCTTATAAGTCTTTAAATGCAATAAACAATTGTTATAATAACCCATATGCCAATTATTATAATCCTGGATGGAAGAATCATCCAAACTTTAGTTGGAGTAAGAATAACTCGAATTTTGCAAATCGGCAATGGGAAAACTATACTGCTAACCCATTTCAAAACTTCAACAATCAAGGGAATCAAGTTTATAAACATTATTACCCCCCATAATTTAATAATTTGCAGAGTAAGGAGAAAAAGCTATTAATAAAAGAATTGATATTGCAAATGGGCAGTCAATTACAAAGTGAAGGAGCTGCAATCAAAAAAATGGAAAATCAATTGGGATCTATTTGTACCGCACTTAGCAATAGACCTCCAGGAACATTTCCTAGCAATGTTGAAGTAAATCCTAAAGATCAGAACAAAGAGTAAATTAAAGCTATTAAACTAAGAAGAGGAAAGAATTAGAAAAAAGTTCCACAAGAAGTTGAAGTTGAAAAAGATGAGGTGGAAAATGAAAAACCTGGTGAAGATTTTCATTTGGAAGCAGAAAGTCCTATAGAACCAATGAAAATCTCTGTATAACGACCACCACCTCCATTTCCTCAATGATTGAAATACAAACACAGAGATAATCAATTTTCAAAATTTTTGGATAATTTGAGGAAATTAACAATAAACATACCATTTTTTGAAGCTTTGGAAAAAATGACAAGCTATGTGAAGTTCATTAAGGATATACTTAATAAGAAAAGGAAGTGTGTAGATAATGAGACAGTTACACTCAGTGAAGAGTGTAGCACTATAATTTATAAAAAGCTTTCTAAAAAACTTAAAGATCCTAAAAGTTTTACAATCCCTTGTGCTATTGGAGAATAATTTAATGAAAAAGCTTTATGTGATTTATGTGATTTAGATTATGTGATTTAGAAGCCAATATTAATCTTATGCCGTTATCAATTTTCAGAAGGTTAGGCTTAGGAGATATTTCACCTAGAACTGTAACTCTTTAGTTAATTGATCATTCGATTACCTATCCTGAAGGAGTTATAGAAGATGTTTTAGTAAATGTAGATAAATTTATCTTTTGTGTGGAATTTATTGTATTAGATATAGAGGAAGATAAAGAATTTCCTGTCTTTTTAGGAAGACCATTCCTAGCCACTGGAAGAGCTTTGATAGATGTGCAGAAAGGAGAACTAACTATGAGAGTCAATGATCAAGAGGTCACATTTAATATTCCAAAATCAATGAGATATCAAGCAAAAGAACAAGAGATTGAATGCTTCAAAATGGATATTAATGAAAATTTAGGCCGTGAAAAATTTAATAAGACCATTGAAAATGAATTTGAAAAGGAATATATTCATGATGAATCTTAAGAAGTGAGTAAAGAGGATTTGGATTATGTTCAGAGAAAAAATGAAATGTTACTTGAAATGTTATATTCTGCAGAAAATGACAACAATTTGATTTCATCTATTTAGAAACCTCCTGAACTAGAATTGAAAACACTTCATACAGATTTGAAGTATGCTTTCTTAGGAGATTTATCTACATTACCTGTTATAGTATCGTCAGAAATAACTGAAGCGCTAGAACAACAGTTGTTGGAAACTTTGAAAAGATATAAGAAAGCATTTGGATGGACATTATCTGATATTGAAGGAATCAGTCCTTCAATTTATATGCATAGAAATTGATTAGAAGATCAATACAAACCAAGAGCTGATCCTCAAAGGAGATTAAATCCTATGATGAAAAAAGCTGTGAAGAAAGAAATTTTAAAATGGTTAGGTGCTGGAATAATATATCCTATTTCAGACAGTGCTTGGGTAAGTCCAATTCACTATGCTCCAAAGAAAGGAGGCGTGACTGTAGTGCCAAATGAGCTAACAAATTAACAACAACAAGAGAGGTCACTGAGTAGAAAATCTACATAGATTATAGTAAATTAAATTCTGCCACCAGGAAAGATAATTTTTGTTTACCCTTTTCGGACCAGATGCTGGATAGATCAAATGACCATAAATATTTTTATTTTCTAGATGGATATATCGGTTATCACTAAATACCTATTGCTCCAAAGGATTAAGAGAAAATAATCTTTACTAATCCTTATAGAATGTTTTCTTTTAGGCGAATGCCCTTTGGATTATGTAATGCACCTGCAACATTTCAAAAATGTATGATGTCAATTTTCAGTGATTTGATTGAAAAAAGGACTGAAGTCTTTATGGATGATTTTTCTATATTTGGAACTTCATTCAAAATATGTCTAAATCATTTAGAGAAAGTTCTGAAATGCTTTGAAAATACTAATCTCATATTGATTTGGTAAAAATGTTAATTTGTGGTTGCAGAAGGAATTGTGCTTGGGCATAAAATTTCAGAAAATGACATGGAAGTAGATCCTACCACCACCTACTACAGTAAGAGGAGTTAAGAGTTTTTTTAGCATGTTGTATTTTACAAAATATATATTAAGGACTTTTTAAAAATTACTAAACTTTTATGCCAACTTCTGGAAAAAGATATAAAATTTTGTCTTTAATCAAGATTGCTTTTAACCGTTTGAAACTTTAAAGAAAAAAATTGATCACTGCTCCTATAATTGTTTCACCTGATTGGGAGAAACCTTTTGAATTAATGTCTGATGCTAGTGATTATGCTACTGGAGCGATTTTAGGGTAGAAATATAACAAGATTTTTAAAGTTATGTAAAATGCTGGTAAGTCTCTCCATGATGCTCAGATTAATTACACCACCATTGAAAGAGAGTTATTAGCCATTGTGTATGTTTTAGGTAAGTTTATGTCATATCTGATTGGAGGTAAATGTGTTGTGCATACTGACCATTCGACTAGTAAATATTTGATTCAATAAATATTTGATTAGTAAATATTTGATTCAAAAGAATGATGCTAAACCAAGATTAATTAGATGTGTACTTCTTGTGCAAGAGTTTGATTTTGTAATAGTCGATAAAAAGGAACCGATAATCAAATTGCTGATCATCTATCTAGGCTAGAACAGGAAGAAATACTTGATTTGGAGAGAGAAATTAATGAAAAATTTCCTAATGAACAACTTTATGTTTTAAAAAGATGGGAAATATCTCAGTACACTGATATTGTAAATTATATTATTAGTGGTATTTTACCATATTGACTCACAAAATAATTGAAAAAAAATTCATTTATGATGCAAAATCATATTTTTAGGATGATCCATATTTGCAAAAAATCATTTATGATGTAAAATCATATTCATATATAAATTGTAAAGCTATGAAATGCCTCTAAATTTTAATTTTGAAATTAAAACTTTTGATGCATGGGATTTAGATTTTATAGGACCATTTATACCTTCAATTGGGAATATTTATATATTGATTGCTGTGGATTATGTTTTAAAATAGATTGAAGCAGTCACTTTACTTAGATGTGATTCTCAGAGTGTTTCAAAACTTTTAATTTAATATATTTTTACAAGATATAAAATGCCGAGAATAATCATTACCGATGGAGGGTCTCATTTTAGGAATGCAACTGTTGCAAAATTGATAGAAAATATAATATAATGCATAAAATTGCAATTGCTTATCATCCCCAGACTAGTGGTTTAGCAGAAGTACCTAATCGTGAAATTAAGAGAATTTTGTAAGAAAGTTTTAATCCTAACAAAATGAATTGGTCTACTAGATTAGATACTGCATTATGGGCGTATAGGACAACCTATAAGACACCTATAAGAATGTCCCCATATAGATTAATTTTTTGGAAGACTTGTCACTTACGAGTTGAATTGGAGCATAAAACTTATTAGGCTATAAAAGAATTCAATTTTACTTTAAAAGAAGCTCGTGAGAAAAGATTATTGCAATTGAATGAGCTTGAAGAAATTAGAAATGAATCTTACGATATTATGAGGATTTATGTAGAAAAGATGAAAGAATGACATGATCGAAAGAAAATAAAAAGAGAATTTGAAACTAGACAAGAAGTTTTATTATATAATATAAGTTTGAAACTATTTCCTAGAAAATTGAAGTCTACGGGGAAAAGGGCATTAAAAGTTATAAAAGTCTGTCCCTCTAGGGCACTTAATATCGAAGACCCCAAGGCTGGAAGAGTATTTAAAATGAATGGGCACAGATTGAAATTATATTTTGATGGTCAAAGACCAGCTTATAAAAAGACAATGATATTGGGTCACCCAGACTTGGAATATCGGGTTGACAATATAAAACCAAGCGCTTTTTAGGAGGCAACTCATATTTATCATTATTTAGTTTGCTTTTGAATTTGTTGTGTTTGAATTATTTTACTTATATTTATGTTTAGGCCTTTATGAAGTCCATGTAATTGAGAAAAATATTTAGAAACATCTTTATTTAACTAATCTGATGGAAAAATTGAGAATTTATTGGATCGAAATCAAAACGGCGAAGATTTTGGAACTAGCGCATGAAGCATTGAATTCCAAAGAGCTATCGCATGATGTGTGAGAATGGCGCATGATGTGTTGCGGTACCGAAAAAGAGTAAAACACATCAAAAATTGGGTTTTCACAATTTTTGGTGGTTTCTTCTCCTTATAACTCTTAAAAATTGAATCCTAAGTCTATTTTAATGGGGAAAACTAGGAAAAAACCACTAGATTTCAAATCCTATTGCTTCCCACTCTAAAAACTCTGCTAAATTTGGAATTTTCAACCAGGAAAAGTTCATCAATTTTGATGCATAGAAGTTACATGATTGAGTTCTAGTGAAGAAGTGGCTAATCAAAGAAAGGGGATTTATGAATCGAGGATTCAACACGCTGAATACTCGAGTGGAAGAGACTATTATGCATGGGCACTGAGAAGTGCTTTGCTACACTACTGTCGTTGTCATTGTTCCTGTAGTAAAAGAATTTTATGCAAATCTTATTTGGATCAATTAAGGAATTTTCTATATGCAAGGCAGGTTTGTGCAGTTCGCTCCTTTAAGAATAAATGAAATGTTTATGATTGACAATGTGCCCTTCTGCCATTATGCAAATTTTACCCCTGCAAGGGATATTATGAATGAACTCTACCGCTATCTTACGGATGAAGATGCAAATTGGGAGAGCAGAGATGATGGAAATGTAATTTTTCCTTCATCATTTTTAAATCCAGTTTCAAAAGCCTGGCACTTCGTCATTGCATCGAAATTACTACCCACCATGAAAATCAGTAAGGTAACTATGGAGAGTGTCATTCTTAGTTATTGTATTCAAACTAGAAAACCTATTGATTTTGGAGCTATTATTGTGAAATTGTTTTTAGGTTTGATTGTCAACAGATTTGCAACTATACTTGGACATCCATCAACTATTTTCCTACTGTGCAGTCAATCCCAAGTACCTTATGAATGTTGGGAAAAAGTGCTTCTTCCTTGGAAGCTGATGGATCCAGAAGTCTATTGCAACTATATTTGAATGGAAGATGAAAATTATATGAATTTTTTTATGGATCAAGAATTTTAGAATTCATAACTTGTTCAACCCTACTACAACTCGAGTGCATTTTTGAAGAAGATCAAGACGATTGAAAAAGACATGCAGAATCTCATGCATGTGATTGGAAATATTACTAAAATGTTAAATGTGGAAATATTACTAAAATGTTGGATCATCTGGATTGGAGACTAAAGGAATATTTTGATCATATTGGGCATATTGAAGATGGTTTAGTACGTATGTTCAAGAAACATTCTTGGATTGACGAGGAAAATTCAACTGATAAATTTTCATATCAACCATTCCACTATTTGTATGTGCACTATCAATCTATGGGAGATATCCAAGAGGACGATAGTGAAGATGATGTTTGAATTTAATTTATGCACGAATCTTCTGTTCAGTACTGTCTCTTTTTGTTATTTTTTTGTGTTTGATTGCATTTCCTTTCTATTGCTGAACACTATCTATGTTTATGTCTTGAATTTTAATGTTTAGATTTAAGTGTTAGGATGTTCATTTACTTTAGAATACATGATTTGATGTTTGTTCGCTTGAAAAATGTTAGTTTGTAATAGCACGATTTTATATATAAATGAGAGTTCTGTGTTATTTATGAAATTTTGGAGTGATGTTTAATTATGCTTAGAAAGGTTTATTTGAGTAAAATAGAGGTTGACATAAAGCGATATTGAGCAGATTTCCATTCAAACCAAATTCTGGCGAATTTAAGCTTTGGCACATGCTGCACCAATTTACAGAGCCTTGGCGCATGATGTGCTAAAGGTCTAAACATGCTAGATAACCCAGAAAACCACAAAATCACATGAACAAACTCCATTTTTGTTGCTTAAATCATCTCCTACCTTAAGACCTTGCTCTAGGGCATCACATATTAGGAGAAAGAGAATGATTCGAAGGCTAAAAATCATAGATTTCATCTTCTCTTGGTAATAGCTTGACTTAAACATAGAAATTTTTTATTTTCTCCAAGGATTTAGGAGATTCAAAATTTGGGATTTTTGATGAAAAAGTTTGAAGAAAACTCATGGTGAAGAGTTTCTTACCAAATAATCTTGTTTGAGGAGTTAGATTTTTTATTTAGCAATTTATTTAGAATTGTTTGGATTTTTGTAGAATTTTCAATTGGCTCCTCAAGTTAACAGAGGAAGGTCGTCCGATGATTTTGATGAATGAAGATTTGTTAGTTTCAAAGCCCATCACAGTTACAATACTCAAATGGAAATAAGAAGAATGAATTTAGTTTAGTGTGTTTTGATTTTTTTTTGTTATTTGTGATTATAATGTGTTGAATTTTTATTTCAAACTTGTCGTAGTAAAAACGTTTATGTTGTGTTGTGAAATAAATCAGTAAAATAACTGTAGATTTTTACTTTTTTTATATTTTTAGTATTTTCAGTTTAGTTTTTCATATTTTGTTTTTTTGTTTTTAATTCAACAAGTTCTTTAGAATATATTATGCTTTATATAATGTTTTAAATCCTGTATGTATGTTTATAGTTAGGAACTGGAGTATACCAGAGCCCAGTTTCAGAAACCCTCTACAGGACTGTTTTAATTTTCATACATTTACTATTTTTTTCACCTACTAAATTTATACTAAAAATATTTTTAAAATCTCTTAAAAACTTAAGTTTAGGGGAAATAGGGGAAATTAGGGGAAAGAAAAATTTATTTTGAAAAGAAGTAACCTAAATTTATTTATTCTAAATTAACTATATTTTCAAAATTAATTAACATGGCCGAGGATATTAAGATTTTTAAGATTTAACTTTAACTAACTGACTATACTTATGTTTGTAAATATTATTGTAAATTTAGGTAAAAAGTTTTTAATAATGAATGTCAATTCTAAAGTTAAAGATTTTTGGTATGATAAGATAATATCGTGCTTTCTATTTAAAGTAAAGGAAGCTATATTTTTGAGGTGTTAAGAATTTTAGAGTTTCATGTAAGAAGAAAAGAATGAGACTTCATGAAAAATCATAAACTAATATCAATTTATAAAGTGAAGAAAGGTAGAGAGTTTTAACTTTAAGAAGTGGATAGTGAAGTTCAAAATTTTAAAGGCTATCCAAATATAGTAATCTTCACTTGACAAATAAAAAGAAAGAGAAAAGGAAGGATTGAAAAGATCCTAAAAGAAAAGAAAAAAAAATTAAATGAAAAAAAAGAGAGGAAAACTAGGTGAGGAGAAGCTTGATGAGATGCCTAATCAAAAATTGACTTCATTTGAATCAACTTAAGGAATGAGCTTTATTACATTGTCTAAACTTATATAGGATGCTTAGCAGCATTCCTAGTAAAGTTTTCATGAAGTTATTTTCATATGAATGTTTCATGAAGTTTTCCTAGTAAAGTTTTCATGAAGTTATTTTCATATGAATGTTCTAAATGTCCTTAATATGACAAATTGCAATTCTTTATGAAATGAATAAAGATTCAAAATTCTTCAATTTGATTACTAAGTATTCCTAGACTTAGAGATTAAATCTAAGTTATTAAAGTTTTTTCTTCAATTCTGCTATTCTATTTATTTAACTAAAGTATAGAAGTTATAAGTTAATCTCTATCCTAGGTCATTTTCTTTTATGTAGTAAAAGTGTTACTTGAGGACCGGTAACATTTAAGTTTGGGGGAATTTGATACACCAAAATAATATACTATTTTAAGCACATATTTTATGCTTTTTTTTTTATGATATTAAACTTTGAAGAAGGGTATTTTTATGTTTTTGTTGTAAGTACATCATTTTTAGGCATTTGGAATAAAAAAGACAAAAAGTATGAAATATGGAACCAAAACAGTGAATTTTGGTATTCTAGCGCATGATGCGTCGTTTGACAGAGAACTGGCGCATGATGCGCCAGATCAGCGCATGATGCGCCAGAGACAACTTTTTGCAACTTAAGGCAGTTTGAGATGAATTTTGCAAGTGCAAGTATTTTCTCAGGGACACTTGTTCTACACACCTATTAGAGTAATTCAATGCATCTAGACACTTTGGAAGGTTCTTTTTTTGAAGGGATATATGTCTTGGATCAAATGAGACATCCTTGGAATTCAAAAGAGTTGACTTTTGGAGGAGAAATTTAAATTCTTTTTTAAAGGAGGTAGCCCAAAAGAAATAGAAAAATTGATAGGGTTGGTGTGAGAGGAGAAAGGGAGGGAGAAAGAAAGTTGGCTTGAGAGGCAAGAGGAGATAAGAAGAGATTTTCTTCTAGGGTTGTAAGAGGAGACAGAAGGTGAGAGATTTCTTGTTCATTACACATCTAAGTGAGAATTGAGTGGGATTGTAAAGAGAGAAAGGCTTGGAGGGAACTTCTAGTGTTTTGCTTGGGAAGGATTGTCAGATAAGTTGTGCTTTTTATTTTATTTGTTTCGTCAATTTATTTTTATATATGAAATTTGTGTTTTATCGTATCCTTCTCATAAATTTTGAGTAGCCTTCTTTATCCTTCTCCATACTTTGAGATATGGTTTTGTAAAGAATTGATTTTGTTTCCTACAGTTTTAAATGTCAATAATTTGTGATGATTTGAACTCTGATCTTCATTTACTTTTTGATCTGGCCAATTAAAATGTTAAAACTTGTTGAGTGACATATGTTCTAAAATATGACATGAATTCTATAACATAGGGAGAATCACATTTGATTTCGTGGGAGAGTATGTCATCCATGGGATTGGGTGCAAATAAATAGGGAAATATACTTTTTGGATGCAAAATTGGACATTTTAAGGAGACTTACTAAAATCCCTAATTTGTTCTAGTTGATTAGAAACTGATGCAAGATTGTTAGCCCTCGGGTGAGGCAGCAGTGGGAGCTTTGGAGTGGCAGTCGGTATCCTCCCAGCATAACCACAGAATTAGGGACCAAACTATGAATTTGTTAATGTTTTTTATAACACTCAAAAGAGGGTAAAGAATAGGATTGCTCCTATTTGACACAAAATAATTTTTATATATATCTACAGTGTGCAGTGTGTTGATGTCTAATAGGTTGTATTTGTTGTGTATTATTTAAACTTATCAATTAAAGGTGTGTAATGTATATACGTGTGTTGTATGAGATGTATTATTTGGTATGTGGCATTTTTTATATTTATTAATCAAGAATGTGATATGTCTATATGAGGTGTATGAAGTGTAATATGTGATATGTGGAGTGTATATGTAGGTGATCTCAAATGTATATATGTATTAATTAATGTGTGGTGTCTATAATGTAGTGTCATATCTGTTCTCTTTTTTTTAGCAAGTGTAGTATTTGTGTAAGATCTGTGGTATCTATTCTTTTCACAAGTGTAGTATCTGTGTGAAATCTATAATATCTATTCTTTTATAACTACTAATTCTCAAACCTTTTAAGGAAGGGTTAGGGTTACTGCCTACTTAAGGAAGTGAAAGGGCATCTTACTAATTAAATATAGATTTTATATTTTCAGCTATAAGAAAAGTTGATTAATGGTTCTTTGCATCATTTCATATTACCCAACATTTCAAACTTAAAGACCACTTTGACATTCTATATGTTTATCCAACAAAAACTTTAGATATTTTACATTAAGAGATTGAAAGAAATAAACATCTAAATATTTCTATAATATCCATCTTCTACCCTTAAATTCAAACTTTAAACCTATAGATGCAATCATTGTATACTTTATCAACTTTCTGAAGAGAAAATGTGCTTGCATTCACTCGAATTGGATCAATTTTGATGTCATTGAATCCATCTCATAGGGCAGGTAATTTTGCTATAAGTTTGTTAAAAAGGGAGCTTCAGAAAACTTTTAATTTGAATCTAAACATTTTTAGTTCAAGAATGCATTGGGGTATTGGTCCAATGCCTGAAGCTCTATACTAAATGATGAAAATTTTTTTGATGACATATGAATCTTGAAATATAAAGCCAAATAATTGATCAAAATATAACAAAGTTTAACATTTAAAAGGCCCAATAGATTTCATGCATTAATGAGCCAAACTTTTACTGAATTTGGATTTAGTGAGTTCTACCAAAACATACTTCAAATCTTATATTTAGCAAAACAACCCAATCCTCGCTTAACCCACAAGAACCCCACACCCCAAAGCTTGCTTCAAATCCTATTTGAAGCCAAACATACTTTCAATATAAAGAGAAAAACCAAATTTGTTTTCATAAAGATAGATAGAGAATGATGGAGAAAAGAAAAGCCTCAGAATCCATACAATGGCCTTTTTAAATTTACCCCTAAAGGGCTTTTTAATCTCTTTAAAGTACAACAAATTGAGGACAACGAGTTAATTCAGCTTTTCACATGTTTTCTGTGTTAGAAAAGAATCAAATGTGTCTATTAATCTACCATTAGTATTACAAAGCAATGACAAAATTGAGAACCATAATTATTCATTTATCTGAGCAAAAGTAATCTAAGACTGATTCAGTAGTCTTTTCGAACTGACAAAATTTTGTAGCTATTATAAAACAAAGGCTCACTAATCTTTAAGAGCTTCTCCTCTTCACTAATTAAAACTAAAATCTACCAATCCATCAAGAGACCAAAAGAACTCCTTATATTAAAAAATGTAAACCGTGAATAGCTCCAAGCATAAATCAAAACCAATTATTATTTAACAAATTTCTCATTGTCTGTTTATAATAAATTAGTGTAGCTTAAATCAATTATAGCATTCAATAAAAGTGTTTAAACATCCTTATTTCTAAGAACATTCACAACATAATAATATCAAAATGATAAACAAAGAACTCCAAGTTTTTTTTTAGATCACCTTCCTTTCTCTCTTTTGTTATTTTCCATAGTTTTCTTTTAGCAAAAGCATAAACCACCTGCCATTTTTTATTTCTGAAGAAAAGAAGATAAAAAACTATTTATCGTTGACAAGAATTGAATCAAAGCATAGCATAATTCCTTCCAATCAATTATTGTGTCCATCCTCTATATGTTCCAATAAAAAAAATGAATGTAATGAAACTGTAAATAACAATTATCTAACAGTATAAAAGAAAAGCCATAAGTTCACCAGCTAACACCCAAAGAAATATAGTTATGATCTTTGAAGGTTAAAGCAAGCATCAGACTAAAGAAATTCCTTATCATTAAAAAAAATGGAATATAAAGTTAGGATAAAATAAATGTGATTTACAGAATAAGAGAAGGGTAAAGAGACTTACTCTTTAAATTAGATGATTAAAAAGAGAAGGATAACCTAGCTACATAAGAGGAAACAAGCCAAGAGTTTCAGCTAAGTGAGGAAGTGTTGACCTCATTTTTTGTTGAGGTTTAGTTTTTTTCCTCTTTACTAGCCTAAGGTCTAGCCATAGGACTTTTCCTGTTGAATATTCCTAGAAAACTAGACTTGGAACCCTCACCATTAGAAATTCTACCCTCTTCTTTACTCAACGTGGAGTTCCACATATTGCTCCCAACCTCTATGTACTTAGTAGGTGGGGTCACTGTGGGTGAAACTCAGGATGAGTCACCCTAGGATTTCTAGACCCTAGGGTTGACCTTGGGTGTTGTTCTGGAGCTAAGGCACCCACTACACTCATCTGCACTCACAATCACTCACAACCCTGAGCTCAAATTTCTAACCTAGATCCCTTGATCTTTTGGGATACTCATGTAGATGGTCCCCTAAATCTACTAGCCCTAGGGCTATGATTTAGCTAAGACCACTACCCAAAATGGGGTTTCCTTTGGTCCATGGCTTATTGGTGATGATTGGTACCTCAACTCTATCAAAATACCCATCTTGGCCTTTTTCCCTTACAACACCCCCAACTTACCAAAATACCCCTCTTGGGCTCAAAATTCCAAAAAATACCAGAAAATTCCAATAAATCCAAAATAATCTCAATTTCATTTCTGTCAACCACCACATAACCCAATTTGGCCAATTTGACCATCTTTAACCAAAATCCCCAAATTGCCCTTTAAAGACTCAAATTTTCCCAAATCCATCTCAAATGTCCACCAATTTGATCTCAATTGACCCAAATTCCAATCCTAAACTCAAATTCACTTTTTATAGGACCAAACTAAACCAAATACAAGCTCAATTGGTCCAT
>NW_018233057.1:23059-23462 GCF_001263595.1 Phalaenopsis equestris | reverse complement strand
GGGATCTTATTTCCAAAAATGCACATGCTTAAGATATCTTTGTCAAATCCAAGCACATTTGCATTAAATTGCTGTGATGGATTCCTCTGGGTTCCCTGAGCTCCTAGCCACCTCCCCCTGGCCGGCCGGCCAGCCTAATGGCCGAAAAAGCCCAAAAACAAGGGCCACTCCCATGACACATCACCCAAATCAAACCTAGAGGCCAGCTCATCCAAATCAAACTATGGAGCTCCTCTGCCCTCCACCTAAGCACCACAATGCACCCAAGCTTATGCCCTGAGAGCCACCCCAATGGCCGTTTTTATAAAAACTCACCTCCCACGACCATGGGAGGCGTGCTGAAATTTCCTTAGAGAGGTCTCTCCAAACTTTACACAGAACTTCCCTTAGATCCCCTCAGTGC
>NW_018233057.1:22410-23049 GCF_001263595.1 Phalaenopsis equestris | reverse complement strand
CCCTCAGTGCATTCCAACCATTTTTCCTCACCCATCCCCATTGCCGGAGCTCAATTTTGAGCTTAAAACCTTGTCGGAAACCAGGACAGAACCCAAAACACCTCCACAGTCCACCAAACTCAAATTAACTTCACCCACACCTTCACAACAGTGAAAGAAGCTAAAACCCCATCAAATCCTTCTTCCACAGAGCCTCTACCATAGCTCTAGACCAACAACCAAATTCGGCCGTGATCGAACTCATACCTAGGCCTTACACCATGACCAGGGACTTAATCCCTAGCTGCCTTGGACACCAACTAATGTGCCGAGCACCTCTGATCGAAGCCTCCCTTCTCAGAGCAAAGGTATAAAACCCCTCCTCCTCCCGAGCTTATTTTGATTCTCCATTTACTTATTTTGATTCTCCATTTACATCAATGTTCTCTGAGTAATAAGGATATTTACAAGATGAACCATTAAGCAACATAATTAGTTTAAATGGACTCGAGGCTTTTCACTAGTTGGTGAGAGAGAGGCATGGACTTGCTTCCCCCTCTTAACTTGTTGGATACCTCAGAGGCCTATTAAAACTTAATATGCTTCGTGTAATGAAATCATCCTCAATTAAAGTTTTAAGGACTCAACAAGATATGACAT
>NW_018233057.1:18885-21165 GCF_001263595.1 Phalaenopsis equestris | reverse complement strand
CTTAATATAAATCCTATTTAATCCTTTATATTAAATAGAGGAACTTATCGGCAAATACAAAGGTTTCACAGACCAAACGGACGTCATACTTTCCTTAGTTTATTTGATCGAGCCTCATCCTCAAATCATGTGTTTATCCTTCAGGATAGATACAGGATTTGAGGTACAGTGATCTTTTATTTTAAACTACAAAAAATATGGGGTTAGTTTGATTTCATACCTCAACGTCCTTCCGAAGCGGGCGACGAAATTTCTATTCCGGTGATCGACAGCTTCTTACGGGCAACCCCACAACCAAACCATCCCCAAAATAACGCTGACAGCTTCTGGCGACTCCGCTGGGGGCACGCTTCTCTCTCCATACAAATCAAGAAATATTATCTTCACACATCGGTAATATGTCCATGTCCCTCTTGGACCAAATTACCCTTTCTTCCGTTAGCATACTTTACCCATTTATACCTTGGGAAAGTATAGTTAACTCCTTGGACTTCGAGACTAGCTGTTCAACCATCTTTGAATAGAGGGCTTCAGAAGGCCACTAAGGACTCTTTAAATTTTTATGTGGGGTCGGACCCCCAATAGGTGTGTTGGTGGATTAACTCCACCTGGGCATTTTTTTTCCAAGAATTGGGTCCTGTGCTGGGTCCTAAACTTTCTCACAACTCCTTTTCACATTTATTTCGCTGCTTCGCAAATTAAATCAAATCGTGTTGTGTCGCGCGCACTTCAAAATATTAATCAATTTTACACCCTTTTAAATAAAGATGTTAAAATTATCTGTAAATGAAGACCCGCCCGGTCTACAGACTAACCTCTACTTTCAGTGCTTGTACTAAGGATTACGAGGTTTTTGGCCATGTAGCTAACCCTAAAACTTTCTATTTTAAAGCCTGATATGATGGCTTACCCAACACTGACCTTTTCTTGCAACCCGCCGACGGACCACAATGCCTGTAACGTTGCTCCCACCATCAAGCTCGGAGCAGGATTTGAAGACCTTGAGGTTGTCCTTGGGAAAGCCCCGTTTTTGGTAATGAAGACCGCTGCCCTGGAAGTTCAAGAGCCACCTGCAGAACTCAGTTTAAACTGCCTTCAAGATTTCCCTGCCGGCAAGAAGGTTAAAGCTGCTGTCGTCGCGACACCCGCCAAACCTGCTATCCCTGCTGCTGCTAAGGGAAAGGAAGTGATGATTGTCGAAGATTTGGCTGAAGGATTAACTGTTCTGCCACCCGTGTTTGAAATCGGGTCGAGCTCAAGGACTGTACCACTGACCCAAACTCAAAGGAGGAACTGCAATGGGAGAGTTTGGAGGGCCATCAAAGTCCAGACTCCTGAGAACACACCTGTGAAGAGGAGCCTCATCAAGTTGAAGAGGTATTACCGGAAATTTACCCACTCTTACGAGAAAGTAGATTCCATCCTCTGATAGATACTCATGGATATGAGAGTATCCGGAAGATTGTTGTTGCATTCCCATCACCTCATGGACATGGTGAGGAGGGAAAGAAATTCAACCCCATCACCCGAGTTAGTGCAGTCTTCAGAAGGCTTGCTATTAAAGAAGGATGTTCTCTTAGTGAATTACTTAAACGAGTGGGACATGAAATTTCCCCTCAAATGAAGAATGAAATTTTGAAGGATATTAAGTCCGCTAGAAAGTCTCGTAGGTCGACTATTGAGTCACCTACCCGTGTTCCCGTCTGGCTCCTTTTAGGAAACTGAGTCGATATTGCTACGGTCACCACCGATCATACCACCACCAGAACCACAGGTCGTCAGCCGATTAAGTCAAGACTAGGTCCGAGAAGTTTACCCGTTATTCCTACAATCATGGAAAGAAAGACAAGACGATTACTTGAAGCTGTAGCCGGTCTACACCATGCGGAGCATACCTTCCCTCGACATACCGATGTCTCTACTAAGACGCCCCGTCCTGAGGCATCAACGTCAAACAGGAAGAAGGTATGGGTACCTAAGGTCGCTGCACCGATACAGTTCAGTGAGCCTACAAGACAGGAAGAAAAATCGGTGCCTGAAATATCTGACATCGTCGCGACAATAGCCAGCGAGATGGAGAAACTAGTTGAGGATTTCCATCAGGGTCCTCCAGATCTTAAAGCAATCAAAGAATCGATAATTGAAGAAAAAGTTGAGAAACTAAGGATTGAGATTTCTGAGTTGGCTTGAGAACACGGAGTTTCCGACGATAGTGACAATGAGGATTTTGATTACAATGATTACTTGGAGGAAGATTTCATGGATGTCCATGTGATTGAA
>NW_018233057.1:16450-18003 GCF_001263595.1 Phalaenopsis equestris | reverse complement strand
AGAAGCTACTCAGTAAAGCCAGCAGTCTGCAAGAAGAAATGAAGCACATGGAGCCACATGAAAGGGCTAAGGTAACCAGAGTATTCAAAAAGAAATCAGGGGTAGTCGCAACTGTCGACAAAGGAAAGCAGCCGATAAAAATATATGCAGAAGAGCATCGTCAGTCTTCATCGCAGTACCCTCAGAAACAGACCAGTCAATCCAACCAAAGGCCATCTCAGGAGGGATCAACTCGAACAGCGGGTAAAAGAATATCCCTATTAGAGCGACAGAAAGTTGTTTACTCCTTCAAAGATGAGGTTGTACCTAAAATATTCAAAAGCTTGACGAAGAAACCAGAATTCAAACTGCCTGATCCAAAGAAACCCAAAGAGGTGGATAAGAAGAATGAACCAAATTATTGCCCGTACCACCGGTTGCTTGGGCACACTATACAAGTGTTTCTTCTTTAAAGACTAGCTCGAGAAGAACCTCAAGGAAGAGAATATAACAATCCTAAAGGAATATTTAAGAGAACCTGAAAAAGCTTCCATAAACATGGTTTCAACTGAACTAATCTCCCCAATTGATACATATGTCGGAACAGATGGATGGAGTACAACTTGGGATGAACTCAAGAGGGTCCTCAATCGGATACAGGATTCATCGAAGGAAGCTTCTACAAATAATGAAGAAGGATGGAATGAAGTATGGAGCAGATTATCCTAGAAGATACTGAGCAAGCTACAGTCTGCATCAAAACAAGCCTCCATTCAGAGTCAGTAGCATACCGAGCCCGAGATGAAGATTTCACCAGAAAATTCGTCATCGTCCAGAATAAAGAACAAGAAAAGGAATAGCGCCACTGCCAAGATCGATAGTATGGGGGGTAGGACAGGGGCTGCCTCTACTAGATTGGTTTTCTCGGATTCGGGGAAGAAAGTCCTCGAACCCTTGACCTTGTTGATTATCTTTTTATCCCTCTGGGGTCTTATGAATATAATGGTTGTGATTTCGGCTACATTTTGACTATTTCCGGTAATAACGTGACTGATTATAACCAAGCTAGTTGCAATCTCGATCCTCAAAATGATCCTCAAATTGTACTTGAGTCCGATGAACTTGTTGTCAAATCTAAAGAAGACATCAACGATATTTCTTACGACAGCAATGATAACGAAGAGCCAACTCTCGAGCGTCATGGTGCACCACTCAACATCAACTTAGATCTCACTGACGAAGAGGAAAAGGCACCGGAAGATTCAACAATGATATCTCAAAAAGAAGAAATCACAGAAGTCAACTTGAGGAGCAAGAAAGTGTTACCACCAAGAACAGCTCCAGCAGACAAAGGAAAACATGTAATAACTCAAGAAGAGAAACCCCCACCTCCTCCAGTGGAAGAACCACATAACCAAGACAAAATCGGAGGATCATACAAAGTAGATTACAACGTGCTAGCTCATCTTAGGAAGTTGCCTGCCCGACTAAGCATTTCAAAGGAGATGAGAGAATCTCTGGTTACAGCTTTGCTAGATCCAGAAATTTGCTTAGCTTAGTTGGCTAGCACATCC
>NW_018233057.1:14497-15387 GCF_001263595.1 Phalaenopsis equestris | reverse complement strand
GCTTCTACCTCTACTGAGCTTGAAAAACATGTAAATTTGGATGTTGGTTTTAATGAATTAATGGAATTGCCTTTTGGTTACTTCTCGCCTTGTGTTCAAAAGTTAATTCAACAGGGAAATTTACCAAAGCAAAATGCAAAATAATAAATTTCAACTCTTTGAAAAATTGTGGAATACTAAAATACGAGCTCCCAATTCAAAAGAAGGTCTCGGATTTGGTATAGTTGGACCAGTCAATGATTCTGAATTTTGCATGGTTGTTACTAGTGAGTCAGAAGAGGATTGTCTCGATGTAGAGAATGACTCTACTGATCAACCAATAGAATATGTTCCGCTATGAATTTGAGGAAGAAATTAAATCCACTATCAATGAATTGAAAGAGATTAACCTCGGGACTGATGAGCGACCCCGACCTACATTTATAAGTTCTCTACTTGATGATAAAGAGTCTGCAGAACCGGTCAAATTATTAGCAGAGTTCAAAGATTGCTTCGCATGGAGCTATGATGAAATGTCAGGGCTGTCAGCAGAGGTTGCAGTCCATAAACTTGGGGTGGACAAGAATGTAACCCCAGTAAAACAAGCTCCCAGGAGAATAAGCCTCGAAATAGAACAACAAGTCATCGCCGAGGTAAAGAAATTGATAGACGCCAACTTTGTTAAAGAAGAGCAGTACCCCACATGGTTAGCCAATATTGTACCGGTTAAAAATAAAAATGGACGGATCTGCGCTTGTGTCGGCTTTAGAGATTTGAACAAAGCAAGTCCAAAAGACGAGTTTCTACTACCTATACCAGAAATGATGGTGGACATCGCTTCAACACATGAAATTTTCTCCTTCATGGACGGATCGTTGGGGTATAACCAAATCAAGATGGCTCCTGAGGAT
>NW_018233057.1:13594-14451 GCF_001263595.1 Phalaenopsis equestris | reverse complement strand
AGATTTGAACAAGGCATGTCCAAAAGACGAGTTTCCACTACCTATACCAGAAATGATGGTGGACATCGCTTCGACACATGAAATTTTCTCTTTCATGGACGGACCGTCGAGATACAACTAAATCAAGACGGCTCCCGAGGATGCAGCGCTTTCAGCTTTCAAAACATTGATTGGAATTTTTTGCTACACAGTGATGACGTTCGGCCTAAAGAACGCCGGAGCAACATAGCAGCGTGCAATGACGAAGATTTTTGACGACCTCATTCACAATCAAGTAGAATGCTACGTGGATGATTTGGTTATCAAAAGTAAATGAAAAATAGACCATTTGTACGATTTGAGGATCGTGTTCGAACGGTTACGATGATATGACCTTAAAATGAAACCCTAAAGTGTGCCTTTGGCGTTACCTCCGGGAAATTTCTAGGATTCGTTGTCCGTCTTCGGGGAATCGAGATCGACCAGGATAAGATTAAAGGTATCTTGGAAATTCCTCCCTCTAAAACCTTGAAGCAGTTACGTTCCTTCCAGGGGAAGTTGGCATATCTGAGATGCTTTATTTTTAATCTCTCAGGTAGGGTAGGTGTCAGCCTTTCTCGGCCTAGCTAAAAAATTTTCAGGTTTTAATCTTCTATAAATTTAATAGGTGTTTGGTCGCAGCGTAGATGCATGTTAAACGGGATTTTATCAAATTCAGTAAATCAGATAATCCAAATTTATCAAATCCAACGTGCAGCGGAGATGGAGCTCGTGAGTGGCGATGGAATAAATCCACCTCGCAAACCAATTTAGTAAATCCGATTTTACATCGTCAAAGAGACGGGGAGGTAAGGTATCCACCTATTGAGAAGCATTGA
>NW_018233057.1:11287-13572 GCF_001263595.1 Phalaenopsis equestris | reverse complement strand
GCCGCTCAAAAGCTTAGACATTACATGCTTTTTTCTTAGATCACCCTAATTTCAAAAGTTAATTCATTGCAATATCTGATGACCCGACCAACACTCTCCGGATATTTAGTGAGATGGTCAATGATCTTATTACAATTTGATATAACTTTTGTGCCCCTCCGTGCTATCAAGGGACAGATTTTAGCAGACTTTCTTGCTGCACACCCACTGCCAGCTGGGTCCTCTTTCAACGACGAGTTACCAGACAAGCAGATACTACAAATGGAATTTTCTAGTGCGCAGCGCTGGGAAATGTACTTTGATGGTGCTTCATCAGCCAAGGAAGACAAGGGATCATACACAGTTATACTAGGCAAGGCAGGGATCGGTTTGATTTTTATCACACCGGATAAGGGTATGTTGAGGTTTTTGTACCACCTGACGGAGCCATGTACCAACAATGAAGCAGAATATGAAGCCTTTATCACCGGATTGGAATTGACAATTTCTATGGATATAACGAACATTGTCATTTATGGTGACTCTCAACCTGTCATCTAGCAAGTCGCCGGACAATACAGAATTCTAAAACCAAGATTAGCAGAATACCATCTGTATGCGATGAAGCTCCTGGAGCAGGTTCCTGAGGTGACTTTCTACCGGATTCCTCTAGGAGATAATGCTCATGCCGATGCTTTAGCAAAACTCGCTAAAGAAATGGCATGTCCCCCGGAGGATTCCATTGAAGTCACAGTGCAAGGAAGACGAGTCTTGTCTCGAAGCGACTTCAAAACTCTACACAAGCTTGAAAAAGAAGAAACCGTAAATGCAGTTGCAGGCATTAACAAAGATTGACGCAAGCCATTAATAGAATATTTGCATACTGGAAAGCTGCCAGAAGACAAGTCTGAGGCACACCACATCACAAGAAGGGCCATGTCTTACGCCTTGGTGGGAAATGTTCTCTACAGAAGATCGTTTGACCGAATGTGGCTACGGTGTTTCAGCAGAGCCAAGGCACATAATATTGTCAAAGAAGTACATGTCGGATTATGTGGCGCTCACCAATCGGGACCAAAAATGAAAATGAAGATTAAAAGACTCGGATATTATTGGTCAGCAATGATGTCCGATTGCATGGATACTGCCAGAAGATGTCACCAATGTCAGGTACATGGGGTGGTCTTGCACCAACCTCTGAATGTGCTACACCCAACTGTTGCCTCGTGGCCATTCGAGTGTTGGGGCACAGACATAATAGGTTCAATAGACCCTCCATTTTCTAAAGGGCACAGATTCATACTTGCCGCTACAGATTACTTCTCCAAATGGGCAGAGACAGTACCGTTACGAGAGGTTACGGCACAGCACGTCCTTCTTTTTTTCAAAAGCCAAATCGTCTACCTTTTTGGAGTACCTCAAAGAATAATCTCTGACAATGGGACAAATTTTAAAATCACAAAGATCAACAATTTTGTTAGAAGACATGGGATAGATTGGAGATACTCTACAATTTACTATCCCACAGCAAATGGTCTGGCTGAAGCCTTCAACAAAACACTGGTACAAATTTTGAAGAAAACACTGGATGAAAATAAAAGAGATTGGCATAACAAGCTGTTAGAAGCCCTGTGGGCCAACCGGATGACTTTCAGGACTCCCACTCAGTGTACACCTTATATGCTCGTGTACGGGACCGAGGCCGTGCTACCACTAGAGATCCAGACACCATCTCTCAGAATCACCATTGCCAACCAACTCACAATGGAAGAAAGTACAAAACTCAGGCTTATTTGGAGCTCTACCAGGCAAAGATGGTACAAGCCTATGACAAATTGGTCCGCCCAAGGATATTCAAAATTGGTGACCTCGTACTCGTGCTCAAAAAACCTATTATCGCTCGCCGCAAAATAGGTGGAAAATTCGAGCCAACTTGAGAGGGATCATTGTTGTTGAGAAGGTTTATAGAAGAGGAGCCTACCAGTTAGTGGACTTCCGGGGCGAAAGACCCATGTTACCGATAAATGGACGTTACCTGAAAACCTATTACGCAACCTGATGTCGCCTGCCTCCGCTTGCCTTTGCTTGCTTTGAAACTTTAAAACCCTGATTGTTTTTAGGGTTATCTATATGACCATATGTTTACGACCGGGTCCAAATTTTGTAATTAATCTCATATATAATGAAAGTTTTCAGAAAATTTTTTAGCTTCAGACGTTCTCTTTTCTACTTTTGGATTTAAAAATTCCATTAAATTAAAACAAAACTCACACATAAATGACTAACAAAACTCACACATAAATGAC
>NW_018233057.1:6475-11256 GCF_001263595.1 Phalaenopsis equestris | reverse complement strand
ACAAACAAAAATTTACTTTAATGAATACAATAAAAAGATCTAGTTATGCCAAACTTTGACCCACTGACGTTTCTTTCTGTAGTCTGTAGAAAAAATGTCAGGACAGAGGCTGATTTTTGCCTTCCAGGATGGCTGGAACCTCGCACTAAATGAAGAGATGGCGCGACAAGGAGGTGCCATAAATTTTGACATGGATTTCAACCAGATTGATATGGACTATGACGGTCCTCTAATGGGCATAGTCAGCAATGAAGAAAAGAAAGGACTACCCTCACTGTTGAGGGTGACCACTCAAGACGACATGTCACATAAGGGTAAAAATGTGATAACAGAACAAGATCCGATGGAGGGGCCCAACCGACTACCCTCCATGATAGCTACTCCAACAAGGGGCTTAATAGCTGCCCATAGTGAACAACTACCAAATCCCCCACTCCGCAGAACACAATGCAGAAACGCAAGCCGGAAGAAACAGAGAGCCTTTCTGCGACTGGAGCGCAAGTGCTAAAGAAACATAAGCGGTTTTCTTACCCCCATTCTTAAGGGACATATCTATGATCCAGAGTTGAGAGAACAGAGATGAGAGAAACTTCTGCCAGCCTGCCTACTACAGATGAAGAATCAGGATTTCTGACAAGATCAAATGTACCCCCGGTCCCAGCTATCTTGTGCAGCGGGTGCCCAACATCAGAGGTTGCCCAATCGAGATACCAGCTATACCAGCTAGGACATCAGTCACGAGCGCATTTGTAGAATGCCCGGACTGCAACGTCCTACATCTACAGCATTTCAGTACCCTAGAAGAATACACTGCAAGCACCAACAAGTCTTAGACTCCAGATTTTGTGGCAAATGAACCGTATGTCCCACTTGGGGCGGATTAGTGCACATCATGGAGCCCAAGATCATACATCCCGCTCGAGGCTGAATCTCATATTCCGGATCGGCCAGCACCGGTTTGGATTCCCATTGAGGCCCAGAGGAAGGAACGTCCTAGACAGCTGCCAGCTCCCGGTATGGTGGAATATTACAAAATAAGCAAGGTAAAAAAAAGAGAATTTGAGTTCTATGAAGAGGTTCAAGGAAAGTTTATCAACATATTCGAAGGCTTGGAGCTATATACCAGGAGTACGACACCATAGGGTGTCCGTGACCTTCTGCAGGATGGATGACAGTAAGATACCATATGGATTCCAGCAAGACCCGAAGTTGGAGGAACTGTTTTCTTACGAGCTATGAGAAGGCTGTACCTCTGAATACATGCAAAGGGAACTTTTATCCTGGAGCATGACTCAAAAGGTCTGCTTGATCAAGAGCTCGATTTACCAAGCGCAGAGGACTTACTTGCTTTCTTTTAATAAGCATGACATATATCTGATGTAATCAGTCTATGATGTACTCATATCTTGAAAAGACTCTCAATGCATTTCAACATGTATTACATGATGTACTCTCTTGGAGGTATTAGCCTATGTTTGATCTGTAGCATTATTATTGAAGCAGTTAATGGAAATTTCTCTCAAGTTGTGCCTTTTTGCCAATTGCCTTTTTGTGCGATGGATGAAAGCCGCGAACCATGCAATGGTTTAGACATCAAGTGAACAAAGAACGAAACGACAAATTTTCAACAATAAATAAAACACAAATAAAAGATAATTGTAATAAATAAATAATAAAATTTCTTTTGAAAATCAACCAATTGAAATTAAAACTTTAAAAAAACAAATTTTGAAAAATTAATTTGTCATAAAAACAACAAGAAAATAAAACAAACCTGTTGAGTGGATACTTCCATTTTCGGAATTTCCTGCTCTTTGTGCGTGCAGCACAACCATCGTTATCTAAACTAACTCTTTGCACATCCTCGCAGAATTTCACATCCTGCACATAACTACACGAAGCTCTACAAATCTTCTTCAAGATCAACCTTTCCACATGACACACTACCGCAAATTCGACACCACAGGCTTTTTGAAAATTTCAATTCTCACATTTTTGAATCAGTACCTAAATTCTGATTCTCATCTTTTGAGGTCGATACCTAAATTTTGACTCTCTCCTTGAGATTAATACCTAAATTTCAATTCTCACATTTTTGAGTAAGTACCTAAATTCTGATTCTCATCTTTTGAGGTCAATACCTAAATTTTGACTCTCTCCTTGAGATTAATACCTAAATTTTAATTCTCATTTTTGAATCAGTACCTAAATCCTGATTCTCATATCTCTGAATTAATACCTAAATTTCAATTCTCCCATCTTCGGGTTGATACTTACATTTCAATTCTCATTTCCAAATCAGTCCTAAATTCTTGATTCATTACATTTGAGATTGGACCTTATATTCCGACACTCTCTTTTGAGAATTGACCTACATTTCAATTCTCATTCCTGAATCAATCTTATATTTCAATTCTCATTTCTAAATCAGTACTAAACTTCTGATTCTTTGCATTTGAGGTCGGTCCTTACATTCCGGCACCTTCTTTTGAGAATTGACCTACATTTCAATTTTCATTTCGAAATCAGTCCTAAATTTTTGATTCATTACATTCGAGGTCGGACCTTACATTCCGACACCTTCTTTTGAGAATTGACCTACATTTCAATTCTCTTTTCCAAATCAGTCCTAAATTTCTGATTCATTACATTCGAGGTCGGACCTTATATTTCAACACCTTCTTTTGAGAATTGACCTACATTTCAATTCCCATTTCTGAATCAGTCCTACATTTCTGATTCATTACAATTGAGGTCGGTCCTTATATTTCGACACTTTCTTTTGAGAATTGACCTACATTTCAATTCTCATTCCTGAATTGACCTACATTTCAATTCTCATTTCCGAATCAAGTCCTACATTTCTGATTCGTTTCATTTGAGATCGGTCCTTACATTTCGACTCTCTCTCTCTCTCTTTTTGAGTCGATATTTGAATCTCAATTCCTACGTCGAGGTCAACACTTACATTTTGACTCCAATCCTTTAGGAAATCTTTGAAATTTCATAACTCAAAGTTCACTCTCCGAACCCCAGCGAGAGTCCCTACTTCTCGGCATGATTAAACACACACCAGCTAATTCCCCAACATAAACAAATCACACACACAACACTATGCATAATTCTGAAGGTCTGTTGACTTAGGAGTTTGTATTGGTTTTTGTTGATCTCGTCGGTCAACGCCAATACGCTTGCCCAACACACTACACCTATTGGGGGTCCATTTGTTGACCTCATTTTTGGTTGAGGTTTAGTTTTTTTACCCTTTAGTAGCCTAAGGTCTAGCCATAGGACTTTTCCTATTGACTATTCCTAGAAAACTAGACTTGGAACCCTCACCATTAGAAATTCTACCCTCTTCTTTACTCAACCTGGAGTTCCACATATTGCTCCCAACCTCTATGTACGTAGTAGGTGGTGTCACTGTGGGGGAAACTCAGGATGAGTCACCCCTAGGATTGCTGGACCTTAGGGTTGACCTTGGGTGTTGGTCTGGAGCTAAGGCACTCACTACACTCATCTGCACTCACAATCACTCACAACTCTAAGCTCAAATTTCTAACCTAGATCCCTTGATCTTTTGGGATACTCATGTAGATGGTCCCCTAAATCTACTAGCCCTACGGCTATGGTTTAGCTAAGACCACTATGTAGAGGACCCAAAATGGGGTTTCCTTTGGTTCATGGCTTATTGGTGATTATTGGTACCTCAACTCTACCAAAATACCCATTTTGGCTCTTTGCCCCTAAAACACCCCCAAATTACCAAAATACCCCTATTGAGCTCAAAATTTCAAAAATTACCAAAAAATCCCAATAAATCTCAAACAATCTTAAACCCTAAATATTGACAATTTCATTTCTCTCACCTACCACATAACCCAATTTGGCCAATTTGACCATCTTTAACCAAAATCCCCAAATTGTCCTCCAAAGACTCGGACCAAACTAAACCAAATCCAAGCTCAATTGGTCCATGATTTGAGCTCAATTTTGATTTTGGTCAAAACCCCAATTTTGACCATATGACTTAATCTCACCAAATTGAACCCATAGCCTCAAATCCATTTGATTTTGGCCTAAATGCAAAATTCCCAAATTTAGCCCCAAATTGGCTAAGTCCTCAAATTTCACCCAATTCATTGCCTTAACCTCCAAATTGGAATCCAATTCAGGTTGAAAACTCTTAATGAGGTCCCTATTTTACAACAATAAATTTGGACTTATCCCAAGGCTAACCCAAGCTAGGCCCAAGCCTAGCCCAACCTGACCAAATTGATTAGAAGTTCGAAATTCTCTCAAATTGAACCTCCAATTGAGCTCAAAACCACTTTCATCCTTCACCAAAGTTGTTCCTTGTGATCATATACACCAAATGCAACAATTATTTGGGCCAATTTACATGTCTAACCTAGGACAAACCCAAGTTTTGGTCATTTGCACCCACTTGGACCCATGCACTAAATGTGACCTAACCACCCTAAAGTCACCAAATTAACTCCATCACAGCCATTAGTTGGACTTAGTGACCAGTAAAAACACCATGAAACCACCTAAACCAAGCCATGGACCAAAGGTCCCCCAAATTAAGGGATCTTATTTCCAAAAATGCACATGCTTAAGATATCTTTGCCAAATCCAAGCACATTTGCATTAAATTACTGTGATGGATTCCTCTAGGTCCCCTGAGCTCCTAGCCACTCCCATGGCACCTCACCCAAATACTAGTGGCCGGAAAAGCCCAAAACTGAGAGCCACTCCCATGGAACCTCACCCAAATC
>NW_018233057.1:5157-6455 GCF_001263595.1 Phalaenopsis equestris | reverse complement strand
GCACCCAAGTCAATTTGGTGCATATTTTATTTTTAATTAATTAAAATACCACCCCATGACGATTTTTATAAAAACGCACCTCCCACGGCCATGGGGGGTGTGCTGACTCTCCCTTTGAGAGGCCTCTCCAAACTTCACAAAGAGCTTCCCTAAGATCCCCTCAGTGCATTCCAACCATTTTTCCTCACCCATCCCCTTTGCCGGAGCTCAATTTTGAGCTTGAAACCGTGCTGGAAACCAGGACAGAACCCAAAACACCTCCACAGTCCACCAAACTCAAATTAACTTCACCCACACCTTCACAACAGTGAAAGAAGCTAAAACCCCATCAAATCCCCCTTCCACAGAGCCTCTACCATAGCTCTAGACCAACACCAAAATTCGGCCGTGATCAAATTCATACATAGGCCTTACACCAAGACCAGGGACTTAATCCCTAGCTTGGACCCCAATGAACCCCAATGAATGTGTCGAGCACCTCTGATCGAAGCCTCCCTTCTCAGAGCAAAGGTATAAAACCCCTCCTCCTCCCGAGCTTATTTTGATTCTCCATTTACTTAAGCCTGATTTGATGGCATCTTAACCGTATGGATATGTTTGTCTCACTTAGACGAGTGGATAGGATCGATCCTGAATTGATTTGGCTGAGTTTAGGCTAAGACTGAGTTGAGGCTAAGATCTTATGGTTTTAGTGTGGACGGGCACGGGATCATTCCATCTGGGACGATGACGGCGAGCCGTTCGATCATGCGTGTATAAAATAGACGGGGAAGATCGAGTCGGACAGCGCTTCGGGACATAAACAGCGGGCCGAGTCAGCAACTACGTGGACGGTGGTGTCCAACCAGAGCGCGCCACGTATACCTTTAGAGCTTCTTAGGATCTAGCCAGCACGCGTTGTTTAAATAGATAAATAATAGATAAATAGGGCTTTCATAGATAAATAGGGCTTTCTCCTATTTATTTAAAAACCCTTAACTTAGAAAATACATAACTTTGTGTAAAAAAATCACAAAAATAAAATAAAAATACCCACTTATTCAGTGAACAAAGGAGAATAATGTGGAAGAATTTTCAAGTCAATTTGGTGCATATTTTATTTTTAATTAATTAAAATACCACCCCATGACGATTTTTATAAAAACGCACCTCCCACGGCCATGGGGGGTGTGCTGAAATTTCCTTTGAGAGGCCTCTCCAAACTTCACACAGAGCTTCCCTAAAATCCCCTCAGTGCATTCCAACCATTTTTCCTCACCCATCCCCATTGCCGGAGCTCAATTTTGAGCTTGAAACCT
>NW_018233057.1:4238-5101 GCF_001263595.1 Phalaenopsis equestris | reverse complement strand
TTAACTTCACCCACACCTTCACAACAGTGAAAGAAGCTAAAACCCATGAAATCCCCCTTCCACAAAGCCTCTACCATAGCTCTAGACCAACACCCACCAACACCCAAATTCAAATTCATACTTAGGCCTTACACCAAGACCAGGGACTTAATCCCTAGCATTCTTGAACCCCAACGAACGTGTCGAGCACCTCTGATCGAAGCCTCCCTTCTCAGAGCAAAGGTATAAAACCCCTCCTCCTCCCGAGCTTATTTTGATTCTCCATTTACTTAAGCCTGATTTCATGGCATCTTAACCGTATGAATATGTTCGTCTCACTTAGACGAGTCCATAGGATCAAACCTGAATTAATTTGGTTGAGTCTAGGTTCAGATCTTATGGTTTTAGTGTGGACGGGCACGGGATCATTCCATCGGGGACGATGATGGGCAACCGTTCGATCAAGCGTGTATGAAATGGACGTGTAAGATCAAGTCAGACAGCGCTTCGGGACATAAACAGCGGGCCGAGTCAGCAGCTACGTAGACAGTGGCGTCCAATTAGAGCGCGCCACGTATACCTTCGGAGCTGCCTAGGATCTAGTCAGCATGCGCTGTTTAAATAGATAAATAGGGCTTTTTCTTATTTATTTAAATACCCTTAAATTAGAAAATACATAACTTTGTGTAAAAATCACAAAAATAAAATAAAAATATCCACTTATTCAGTGAACAGAGGAGAATAATGTGGAATTATTTTCAAGTCCATTTGGTGCATATTTTATTTTTAATTAATTAAACACTGTTTTGAATCATTTGATTCACCATGCATATTGACACATCACCTTGGCTTGAAATTTTGACATATTGTAGCCTCTGTAAGGG
>NW_018233057.1:2707-3803 GCF_001263595.1 Phalaenopsis equestris | reverse complement strand
TTTAAAATAAAAACTTAATTTTTGGCCTATTTTAAGTATTTAAATAATTAAAAATTTATAAAAATCATAAAAATAATAAAACTCATGGAAATGTTCTAAATTGTTTCATAATCACTTAGGAACAATTAGAATATTTTTCTTGATTTTCTAAATAAAGATATTTACTTTCAAAGCTTAAAAATAATTTTTAAAAAAGGCTAAAAATGAGTTTTCACTAAATTAATTCCAATAAATCAAGGAAAAAATAAAAAAAATATATAAAATTTTCTCCTCTGAGTTCCCTGACCTTAGGGAGATTTTTCAAAAATATAAAACTTAATTTTCACCATCTAAAATATTTTTTTTTATTAAATATCCCAGAAATTAAAATAATTCTAAAAAATCACAGAGAATTTAAAAAATCATGAAATTTGGTCCAAAGGCTTCTTTGGTCTAGCTATACCTCTAGTAAAAATTTCAAGGGATTATAATTTACCATGGTCAAGATAGGAATTTTCTTTAAAAAATCCTATGCTTGCATTAAAATAATTATGTAAATTAAATTAAATTTTGAAAAATCACATTTAAAAATCACATTTAATCACATTTTCTCCTATGATGTTTCAATTGACCCATGAATGAGGTAGAATAAAAATTTCAAAGTCATTTGAATTGAATTTGACAAATTATGAGGTGTTAGAGCCTTATGGGTGAATGTGTAATTTTGGAAATTTTTGGCTTAATTAACATTTAGGCTTAATTCAAGGAGGGAAAATGGGTAACCTCTAATCTTAATCAATTTACTTGATGTTTGAAACACAAAGGGGTTAATAGGTAGAAATCAATCTCCCTTTCTCAATTAAGATTAATAAATTCCTAAATTATTAAAGTTTGGAAGTTTATTAAGATTAAATGATCCTGGACTTAGGGGTATGAATTTTGAAGACAATAACTAATCAATTTAATACCTCTATTTTGATTTTCAAATAAAATCCAAATCATTAATCATGAACACCTAAAGTTTAACCCTTTTCAAAATTAATTAAGGCACTCACTTAGGCCTTAAGGGCTTAGTGGTGACTAAAAAAAAGGATTAGAGAAATAAACATAATTATAT
>NW_018233057.1:0-2028 GCF_001263595.1 Phalaenopsis equestris | reverse complement strand
GACTAAGTGAATCCAATAGAAAATAGTGATACCAGAATGAGGGAACCGTAGGATCCTAAACGGTGTCACTCTAATCAAATTTAATATGCCCTCATAAAATTTAAAGAACTTCAACCATAGGGCCACCTGATTTGATATTATAACTTGACACACTAGATAACTCAAACTCATTGCAGCAGGAGCTTGAAGCTAGCATGGTGGGCAGCACAACCATCTTCAACAGCAAAACCTATCTTCCCCAGCTAAACCAATCTTCCTTCCTTAGACATAAACAACAAAGCTATAGGACTTTGAGGTTGCTTGCTTATGCAACGTAAATCCTCACCTTATCTTTAGGCTTTTGCGTAGCCTTGCTATACAATATAAGCTCAAACTTGTCTTAGGATTCTGAGGTTATCGTTTGTCACGATCTAAATCCTTATATCTTCCAGGTTATTTTTGTGATCATTTCACACGAATGTAAGCCCTAACTAATAAAATTTACAGGATGAAACTCTTAAAAGATCTCTCCTCAAAACTTAAGCCAAACATTAGGATAGCTTGGGAAGTCACCGGAGTTCTCCTCTGGATCCATGACATCCCCTAGTCCTTCTTCCTTTGGATTCTACAATAAAATGTTCCAAATTTGAACCAATCCCCTTTCACACCTCTACGTCTGATTTCGTTGAAGAGTCCTACTCTTTGAAATTCCTTAAAAATAATATTTCTTGATTTTTATCAAGAGTCTTCTTAAGTGACTTTGGTCATTTAGGATGTAATTAACTATAAGGGCTTGCCCTTATAGGAAGCATGTCTGAACCCAACTTAATATAAACCCTATTTAGTCCTTTATATTAAATAGGGGAACTTATCGGCAAATACAAAGGTTTCGCAGACCAAACGCACGTCATACTTTCCTTAGTTTATTTGATCAAGCCTCATCCTAAATTCTTATGTTTATCCTTCAGGATAGATACAAGATTTGAGGTACAGTGCTCTTTCATTTTAAACTAAAAAAAATATGGGCTCAGTTTGATTTCATACCTCAACGTCCTTCCGAAGCGGGCGACGGGATTTCGATTCCGGTGACTGACAGCTGCTTATGGGCAACCCCACAACCAAACCATCCCCAAAATAACGCCAACAGGAAGGCAGAGTGAAAGAAATTAGAGAGAGAGAGATAAAGATGTTCGAGATCAACAAACATAGTTTCAACACATGTAGTACATAATAAATAGCTCTTCTGAGGAAATTGCCCAAGCATCGAAATGACGATGATATATGACAACATATCATTGTCATAAATTCAGAATTTAACAATTATGGAATTATGGCAATATCAATCTTAGTGAGTTAATAATATATAAACTATGATTTCCAATAAAGTGCAATGAAACTTAAGAACAACAAATAAAAGAAAGAATATCAAATTCCTTCTATCTATAAAGCAAAAATATGCAGTGCCATTTCTCTGATAAGTATTCATGTTCACAGAAGTAGAAATTTAACAGAAAGAAGCCAGATATATTGATTCACGAATTTAAGATCCAAACTTAAAATTTTTCAATTTAGGCATTAATACACATAAAGAATTTCTCAAGAAACAAAAAAAAATGAACATCGCTTCGATCAAATCCTCATGACTATATATATAACAATGAAGAAATCCTTTTTTGATTATCTGTAAAGCAATGAGGAAATCCTTACCTCTAATTGCATCCAGAAAGTTTAAGAGAACTTAGAAGCAAAAAAGTAAAGTTTCCAAACCATGTGAACAAAGCACACCCAAATGAATAGCCAACCTGAAATTCTTCCTTAACGCACGAATTAGAAATTCCAATCTCGAAAATCTCCCCGAACAGCTTTCAGAGAGTGTAAAGAAAAGTTCATGCCAAAAAATAAAGATCTTCAAATTGTCTAAACAAAAAAAAAACTTAACCCCAAAATCCTTCCCCAAGGGGGTATTCATAGGCAAAGATGATGGAGGGGCTCATGACCAAAAGAAAATATGTTTAGATTTTCATACTTATTTTACACTATTTTTGATGA
>NW_018233056.1:673-1085 GCF_001263595.1 Phalaenopsis equestris | reverse complement strand
TGAGTTTTTATAATTCCAATAAATCAAGAAAAAAATATCAAAAAAATATGAATTTTGCTCCTTTGATTTCTCTAAACTCAGAGAGATTTTTTCATAAAATATTTTATTTTTATTAAATATCCCAGAACTTAAAATTATTCTAATAAATCACAGAGAATTCAAAAAATTATGAAATTTTATCAAAAGGCTTGTCTGGTCTAGGTCTATCTCCAATGAAAATTTCAAGGGATTAGAATTTACTTTAGTCTAGTTAGGAATTTTCTTTGAAAAATCTTATTTTTGCATGAAAATAATTATATAAATTAAATTAAATTTTGAAAAATTATATTTTGAAAAATTATATTTTCTCCTTGGATGTCTTAATTGACCCATGAATGAGGGAGGATAAAAATTCAAAGTCATTTGAATTGAA
>NW_018233056.1:0-526 GCF_001263595.1 Phalaenopsis equestris | reverse complement strand
AAACCAATCTCACTTTCTTAATTAAGATTAATAAATTTCTAAATTATTAAAATTTGGAATTTTATTAAAATTAATTGATCCTGGACTTAGGGGTATGACTTTTGAATCCAATAATTAAACAATTTAATACCCCTATTTTGGTTTTCAAATCGAATCCAAATCATGAATCATGACCACTTAAATCATAACCCTTTTCAAAATAAATTAAGACACTCACCTAGGTCTTAAGGGCTTAGTGGTGACTTAGTCTAAATCAAAAATTGATTAAATAAGGATTACAGAAATAAACATAATTAAATCAAACATCCTTGAAACACCACTAAGCCCAATTAGGATTAAAAAAAATTTAGCTAAGTGTTCAAATTACATTAACTTGCCTCTTTAAGGGTCTTCACCCACATAATTTTCAAATTAAATGATAAGTGACAATTACCCTATTCTTAGGGATAATTGAGACATCAATGTTCACTGAGCATCTGAAGTATTCACACGATGAAACATTAAGTAACATAATAAGTTTAAATGG
>NW_018233055.1:0-4290 GCF_001263595.1 Phalaenopsis equestris | reverse complement strand
GCAAACCCCACACCAAAAATAGTGCCGACAGCGCCGGCTTATCCTGCTTCCAATCAGGCTCCATAATATAACAATCTCCAACTGGGGGACTAATTGCTCCCTGAATCAGTTCTCTATACATGCACCTCCAACTAAATTGCCTTCATTATCACGCACCATGGTGTGGCTCACCCCCAATCTCAACCTTCATGAAACCAAACTGAAACCAAGCATAGCTTTAGTTTCTCAAAAGTCACCACTTTGTCAACATATCCACAGGAATTTGAGCTGTGTGTATCTTCTTCAAGAACAACTGCCAATCTTCATGGAGAGGGCGAATAAAATGATACCTCAACTGAATGAATTTTGTCATGGCATCAAAAGCTGTGTTCATGGCAAGATGAATCACACTTCGACTGTCATTATGGAGTTTTCCAATCCTCTGCTCCTTGCACAATTTTTCCATGAAACTTTGTAATTAAATCATTTCTTTGCTAACCTCAGTGAAAGCAATATATTTGGTCTTCACAATTGAAAATGCAATGATCTTTTTTTAACCTGGAAACCCAACCCACCACTTTGTTCCTCAAGTTAGAGATATACCCCATTATACTTCTCCTACTGTCTCATTTTCAGTCAGATCTCCATAGCAAAGTGCTTTGTTAATTGTTCCCCTTAAATACTTAAGAACCCACTATACCGCTTCTCAATGATGCTTGCATAGCTTTCACATGTACCTGTCGACCACCACTACTGCTTATTAAATATCTGGTCTACTTTAGATCATCGAATGCATCAAACTTCCAAGTATTGAAGCATACAAAGTTCTCTCCATCTGTGCTAGCTTTGCTTCAGAGTTAGGCAATAACTCTTTGGATAGTTTGATATGACTACCTAAAGAAGTGCTAACTGGTTTCGTCTCGCTCATGTTGAACCTATGTAGGATCTTCTCAACATATTATGTCTGAGGCTTCATTGTATTTGCACTCTTGTCCCTGTTGATTCTCATCCTGAGGATTTTCCTGGTTGGAAATAAATCCCTCATCTCAAACCCACTTGATAACTATTTCTTCAATTTTCTTCATATATGCCCTTGCAATTAACATGTCATCCACATGCAAGAGATGCATTATATAACAATTACAGAAGTGTCTGATGAACCAACAATGTTCTGTCGGACATTTCAAGTACTCTTCATCTGACATGAACCTGTTAAACCTCCTATATCACTGACTCAAGGTCTGCTTCAAGCCATGAAGGCCCTTCTTCAATTTGCAGACCAAAACTTTTTTGCTTGATATCTTGTAATGTAGAGCTCGTCCTCCAGATCTCCATGTAAGAAATTCATTTTTACATTCACTCGCTCCAAATGTAGATCTTCCTCTGTTATTGGACTCATCACAACTCTGACAGTCGTCATCTTCACCAATGGAGATATGGTCTCCGTGTAATCCACTCAGTCCACCTTCATAGTAAGTTTTGCTTGTAGCGCTTGCTACCATCTAACTCCTCTTTTAGCCTGTAAACCCATGTATTGTGCAATGTTCTTTCTTCATTTGGTAGTACAGTCAAATCCCAAGTCTTATTTGACTCAAAAGATTGTGTTTCTTCATCCATGAGAATCTTCCTCTCCCATGAATCTTCAACTTGAGTGGCCTCCTGACCCGACCTACAATTACACAATTATTTTAGTTCTGAAATATGACCAAAATGTTGACCCAATTTATATTTAGCAACTAATGTGTAAAATTAAATATTATATAAAGCTGATAAAATATTTCGCACACTATGGGCAATACACAATTATATGTATCTTCTTAAGTAATATAGGACTTTAATGTTATGTAATATAGGACTATAATGGAGTCCTAAGTATCGATCCCACAGGGATAGACAAAACTTTTATAGGTTGAATTTAGTAAAACCTTCTTTAAACTGTGGTTAACTTATATAGGAAATGATAAAATACTTTTGTGTATTACCTAATCCTACATAATTAAAAGGAATGCTAAGTATGTTAACCAAATACAGAATGTAAATGCAAGACAATCTAAAAAGACTAAAATGTAAAGTTACCACTAAGAAATTCTAAACTTACAATGTATAGAAGAGTTCAGACTTGTATAAAACATCATTCCCCTTAAAATGAGTTTATAATCAGTGTAAAAATCAAATAATTTTAAATATAATTAATGTATTGTGCCAAACTGGAACATACCTATTCTTTATTTTCTCTCAAGAGCATAAAGAACATTGGCTAATCCAGAGTTAGTTAAGTCCCTAAACCCGTGGTTAGGCTCGGAAGATACTAGTTGTCACTCTAGAATTCACACCCACCCCTCACCTGAAGGCTAACATCTCGCTTTAGTTTCCAAACAACTTAAATAAATTAAAAATTTTAGTCTGACACTCTAAAACCTACAATTCTACTTTTTCTTTATTTATTTTCACATAACCCCATGAACTACGTTCTCATTCATGAGACTAAACGTGATTCTTACTTTGTTGAAGAAAGCATAGCCCTTTCGGGTCAATATGTTTCACAACAGATTTTAACAAATCAATTGGCTACATCGATAAGAAATATAAGTATAGAGTTTAAATCATCACAATTTATGTATTTAAAAGCGTTTCTACTAAACTTCATTACTAGACATAATTATTTCTCATAGCAGGGAGAAAGACAAAAGAAACTACTCAGATCTCATGGGGAAGAAATAACAACACATGGATTTATAGATAAATATAAGTTTACAAAACAAGATTAAATAAAATAAATAAAATACACAATTTATCGCAAACTCCTTCCCAAGCAATCATTCTAGCTCCTTTACATCACTCACTCTCCATACAATTCCAATCAAATCTCACTTAGAACTGTAGTGAATAAGATATCTCTCACTTTTCCTCTTCCCCTCCAAATCTAAGCAAGCCTCCAAGACTTTCTCCTCTCTAAAAAGACTCTCTCTTCTCTAAGAAGTCTCCCATTCTCTCTGGAAAAACTTTCTTTTGAATCTCCAAAAGTCTCTTTAAATAGAGCTCTCAAAATCACCTAGAGTTACTTCAAGCACTCCTTTAAAACTCGTCCACATTCATTGAATCATCTAGAAAAATCACCTCTTGTGCCAACTTGCTCTATTTTCATTCCAACTTGCTCCACTTGCTCTATTTTCATCCCATTTGCTCCACTTGCTCGATTCAGTGTACATACAACAAAAACCGTCAAAAATAACTTTCATTAAAGCACAATATCATTAAAAATAGGCATTAAATGTGCAAATAAAAATAACATATTTTAGGCATGTCAAAATCCCTCAAACTTAATTGTTACTTGTCCTCAAGTAACTTATTTCTTTTAAAAAATTAAATATGTTAACATGTGATAGTGGGTTTCATTAAAAACTCCTAGAGTTTTGTCCTATAAATGTGGTAGTTATGACTTTAGAAAAATCTTAGTAGTTCAGGCTAGAAATAAGACATAAAAATATTTTGTAATCAAGTCCAGGAATTCTAATTTTCTATTTGTTTTAAAATATAATTGTAGCTTGAATAACATAGAGATCTCAGAAAAATAACAAATAGAATTTAAGAGAACTCTACTAGTAAAGGTAAACAAATACTTTTAGAAAATAAAAACTCAGAACTGTAATAAAGACTCTTTCTTTAAGATGATTCAATGAAGCAAATTTTTAATTAGGCATCCCTTCAAGCTTCTTCTCACTTTCACATATACTTCTATCATTTTTTTTTACTTTCAGGATTATTTTAAATCATTTTTTTTCTTTTTCTCAATGACGATTACTATATCTGAATCAGCATTTAATGATTTAGAACTTCACTATTCTCAGCTTAAAGTTAAAACTCATCACATTTCATTACTTTGATAATTTGTATTAGTTTTCCAAAATAATTTTTCATATAGTCTCAATTCCTTAAAGTATAGATCTAAGATCTTCAGTATTTTAAAAATATAGTTTCCTTTTTACTTTAAATAGTGAAATCATATTTTTATTCTCTTTTACTTAACATTTTAATTCTTAGAACTATTCTTTATCACCAAACATTTACTTAAGCCCACCACAACATCTATAGAATCAAAAAAAAAAGTTTTCTAAAAATAACACTACATACCCCATATCACTTTAAAAATATATTTTTTTGAATATAGTTTCTTAAGTACAAATAAAAATATGTTTTTCAAAAGTTTTTCTCAAAGCCTAAAGCCGAAGTTTTTAGCTGGATCGACGAGAAGGAAGCCAGCTCCGTGCTTTGTGCCTCAGTAGCCTGCCTTGCTTCACGGCGGCGCAGTTC
>NW_018233054.1:4331-7329 GCF_001263595.1 Phalaenopsis equestris | reverse complement strand
TATATATATATAATTGTATTGTGTCAAATAGGAGCCATCTTATTATTTACCCTCTTTCAAGTGCATAAGGAACACTGACTAACCAAGAGTTTGGTCCCTAATTTTGTGGGAAGATATCGACTCTCACTCTAGAGCTCCCAGTTCTCCCTCGACTGAGGGCAAATAATCTTGCATTAGTTTTCAATCAACTAGACCAAATTGGGGATTGTAATCTGTCACCTTAAATTCTCCAATTCTGCGTCTAACAAAGTATATTTCCCGATTTAATTACACTCAACCCTATCAAATACATTGTCACCCATGGAATTGAATGTGACTCCCTCCATGTTGTAGAAATCATAGCTCTATTGGATCATATATTTCTCAGCACATTTTAACATTTCAATTAACTGGTTCAAAAAGTAAATTAAGATTGGAGTTTAATTCATCAAAAAGTATTGACATTTAAAATTGTATAAAACAAAATCAATTCTTCACAAAACTAAATCTCAATGTGGGGAGAAATATAAAGAAGACTACTCAAAATTCATAAGAAGGAAACAACAAAACACGAATTTCATATATAAAAACAAGTTTATAAAATAAAGAAATAAAAGACACAACTTATCTCACACTCCTTCCCAAGCAAATCCCTATAAGCTCTCTTTGAGCACTTACCCTCTTTCCAAGTTCTGTCAATTATCTCTTGGAAATGTAATGAAGAAGAAAACTCACTTTCCCTCTCCTCTTACAACCCTAAGATAAAATCTCCTAGTCCTTCACTCTCTCAATCGCCTCTCGCCTCTCTCTCTTCTCCACAGAACCTCCTTTAAGCCTTAGAATGCTCTTCATTTCATTAGTAGTTGCCTCATATAAAAAAGAATTCAAATTTTTCTCCAAAATTCTCTCTAAAGTTGCACCTTTTGAATCCCAAAAGACATGTCCATTCATTCAAGAGACATATCCCTTCATTAAAGAGCCTTCCAAAGTGTCTAGATGCATTAAATCACTCCATGGGCATTTGAAATGTTTGGAGCCTTCAAAATCCTCTCAAAATTCATCCGGAACCGCCTTAATCTATCGAATATCATCTTTGGTGCTTCAGGCACCAGTTTTGATGCTTCAGGTGTCAAGTTACTTAAGTCCACTTGGTTCTGGGCTCTGGCACTTCAGGTGCCGATTCTGGCACTTCAGGCATTGCTTCTCTATATAATGGTGTTTTAGGTGCCAACTCTCTGGAAAATAGTGCTTCAGGCGCCAATCTGGTGCCTCAGGTGCCGGAATCACAAACGGCTACTCTGTAAAATAGCGCCTCTGGCGCCAAAATCATGAAATTCTCTATTTTGGCTTCAAATTTCCTCCTTTTTTCTACTTTTGCTCTAAATGCCTAAAATTTATATACTTGTAACAAAAACATAAAAATACCCTTCTTTAAAGTGCAATATCACAAAAACTAACTATAAAATGTATACTTAGACTAACACATTATTTTGGTGTATCAACTGGTTATACCTGCAATAAAAACATGAAAATACCCTTCTTTAAAGTGCAATATCATAAAAAAAAGCATAAAATGTATACTTAAACTAACACATTATTTTAGTGTATCAGCTGCTTATCTAGATAAGGTGGATAAGTTGCATCTACCCAAACAGACCCTAAGATAAAAAAACCACCTCCACCATTTACTCAGTACCAAGGGGAAAAATTAGAAGATAACTTGAGACAGAAGAGTAACCAAGTACAATTTGATCCAGAAACTGAATTATCTAGAGAGAATCCAATCTAAAATATAGGAGATCTTGAATGATCATATATAAATATTTTTCTTATGAATTTAAAGGATGATATTAATATGAAAATTGAGAAAATTATTAGTAGAATATTGGATCTAGACAGAAACTTGAGGAAAAATATTCTAAATCAATCTAAAAAGAAAAAGCAGACAAAAAAATTAAAATTAGAGGATTTAGTAGGAATCCTAGGATCTGAAAAAGATTGGGCGATTGATCAAGGATCACTTAAATGAAATTTTGATCCTTATGTAATACTTCGTCAAGCTAGTGACGTTAAACCAAGTGCTTCATGGGAGGCACCCCATGATTATCTTTGTTGGTGTGCTTGTTAATGAAAATTTGTTTATGATTATGTGTCAAAATCTGTTATGTTGGTGTCTTAGTATTTGTTTGTTTATGTTGATTTGATATATGTGTGTTGTAAGTGTGATGTTTTGATCATGTAGTGAACTATACTTGTATCTTTGTTCTTTTGCATTGAACGTTAGTGTTGTTTGTGTTAGACGGACTCATCTTCTTATTCATTCCTTAATATAAACCAATTCTCTCAATTAAAATACGAACCTAAAAATTATACATGTCTATTTTTATACTTAGTATATGTACTAAATTTTATGTTTCCTTTTTAGTTTAATTTAATTTTTTTGTATGTATTTAACAATTTAAAAATTTTGTTCCTGTCATTTTTATTTGTATTTATTGGAAAATATTTAAAAATTTAAGTTTGGGGGGAAGAAAAATTTTTAAAACTTAACTTTATATGTCCTTAGTAGCTCGTATCTAATTTAACATCACTTTTAAAATGACTTGAGGTATGTGGTGTTACCTTAAGGTTACTGTAATTTTAATTTTTCAAATAGTTAGAAAATAACTTAGTTTAAATCTTATGTGATGAAACAATTTTAGAGGAAAGATAATTTGTAAGAAACATTAGGAAGATGATTTTGCTTTTTATGGTAGAATTGAGTTGAATTATTTAAAAGCTAAGATTCTTAGATTTATGCTTAATGAGAATTGAGCCTTTATTGAAAAACTTTTCAAACTAATACTTACACTTTTAAAAAGTGAGGGAAAGTTTTGAGTTTTGAATTTTAAAAAGAGGATAGTGAAATGTAAAATTATTAAAGGCCTCTCTAGATATAATAATCCTCACATAAAATATAAAGGTCTATCCAGATATAATAATCCTCACTTAAAAAAAAGAAGAAAAAAAGGGTTTGAAA
>NW_018233054.1:0-3918 GCF_001263595.1 Phalaenopsis equestris | reverse complement strand
TTTTTTTTTCAAGTTAGTGTTACTTTAGGACAGGTAACATTTATGTTTGGGGGAATTTGACACACCTAAAAATTACCTATTTTTATATATACATTTTAGGCTTATTTTTAATGATATTGAACTTTAAATGATTGTATTTTGCATGTTTTTGGTTTCAGGTACAAGAAATGGACTTTTGGAGAAAATAAAGCAAAAATGGTGCAATTTGGAGCTAACACGAGCAAGAAAGAAAATTCTAACCTCGCACATTTTGATATGCCTTTCTATGCTTAATATCATTTACATTTATCACATATTTTTAAATAAAATTATACTTTAAAGATTAATTTCTTGCATATTTTGTAGGTTTAACAATTTGGATCAAAACGGAACTGAAACGAGGCAAAACGGAGGTGAAACAGAGTCAAACGGAGCATAATGGTGGAGCTACATTCAAGGTGGCACATAGGTGACCAAAAATGGTGCCCAAGATCCAGAAGATGGAGAAAACAGTGCCTAGGAACCCAAAACTGGTGCATAGGCACCAGAAATGGTTAAGAGATGGATTTTTGGCAATTTTAGGCTGTTCTAGAAGATTTTAAACAACTTGCACGCCCCATGGAGTGGTTTAATGAATCTAGACACATGGAAAGGCTTTCGGATGAAGAGATATGTCCCTTGGATTGAAGAGCTGTGTCTCTTGGAATGAAGAGATGTTTTGTGTCTCATTAAAAGAGTGCCTTGGTGCATCTCATGAGAGGAGTCTAGAACAGAGTTTAGGAGAGGTTTGGAGAGGAGTTAGGCGTGCCTCTTCAAAGTGGTACTTGTGTGTGTGTGTGTGTAAGAGGTGAAGTCTCTTGTGGAGTCTTGGTGGCCTTTGGAACATTGGAAGAAGTGTAAGGTTTGTTATTTGCTTTACAAGGAAGGCGTGAATCTTCTATAAAGATAAGACTTACACTCTTTTGGTATTTGCTTTGAATTATCACAATAAAGTTGTGTGTTTTTCAATGTCATTTGAAATGAAGATTCCATGAGTTTTTTCCATGCCTAGTGAGTTGTTTTTCCTTACTCTTTCTCCTTGTGATGAGAATTAATTATGTGTATGAATGTGGTTTAGTAGAAGTGCTTTTTAAAATTCCATAAATTGTGATGATTCAAACTTCAATCTTCATTTTCTTATCGATCTAACCAATTGATTTGTTAATTTTTTTTGTAAAACATACGATCCGAGAGGGCTATGCTTTCTACAAAAATGTAAGAATCGCATTTGATTTCATGGATGAGAATGTAGTCCATGGGGTTGAGTTCAAATAAATAGAGAAATATTCTTTGATGGGTGTAGTATTAGAGATATTAGGTTGACTGACTAAAATCCCTAATACGTTTGGAAACTAAAGCAAGATGTTAGCCCTCAAGCAAAGGGAACGTGAGAACTCTGGGGTGAGAGCCAGTACCTTGCAAGCCTAACTGTAGATTTAGGGACCAAACACTGGATTAGCCAATGTTTTTTGTCGCTTGTAAAGAGGATAAAGAATATAATTGCTCCTATTTGTCACAATTCCACATTTGATTTTTAAACATTCCAATCATACACTAATTAGGATCTTATGACAAAGGGGAAAGGGATTTTAATTATTTAAGATATTTCCAAAATTTAACAAGTCTCCTTAGAGTTAGTTTTTATTTAATTTCATTAATTATAATTTTAGTTTAAATTAGTGAATTTAGGAAAATTGAACTTTTCAAAAATTCCAAACTAAAACTTGATATTAGTAGACTAGAATTTTTCTAAGAGATTTCTTACCTCGCTTTCATGTGGGATGGATACTGGGGTTTTTATAGAAAGATCTATATTAATTTAAATGATATGTATACTTGCGTAGAACCCTTATTAAGTAAAAAAAAATTCTACATTTTATAACATTTTAATTTTTCACACTAGCTGCTAAATATAAAATGGGTTATGTTTTTAGACATTTTTTGGAAGTTAAATTACTATGTAATTGTGGGGTTCACCTAAGTCAGAGGACGACTTGGACCAAATTTTATGAATTTTTTAATTTTATTTTAATTTTTATAATTATTTGTTTATTTTGGTTGTTAATTAAATAAAAAATGTTTTTTTTACAAATCAAATTTATATTTTTCATTAATCTCTCACTTCAAGGAACTCATAGAAATTTATTTTGTATTTTTTTATATTTTTTTTGTAATTTTTTTTGTGAAAATTTAGGAAAATACATTTTAGTCATTTAAAAATATATATCTTTATTTAGAAAATTAGAAAGATTCTAATTGATCCTAAGAGGTCGGGGAACAATTATGGACATTTTGATGCTTTTTTTTTTTTATCTTTGTGATTTTTTTGATTTTTTAATTGGTTTTTGAATTGAAAAATAGTCCAAAAATAGACTATTTCTTTTAATGTCAATTTTTTTTTTTTTTTTGGATGCCCCTGGTCAGAACGAACATTCCAAACCACTTTTTTATCATTTTTTTAGTTTTATTTTAATTATTATAATTATTTTAGTGCTAAAATCTCATTTTTCATGAAAAATATACTTTAGTGGTTAAATCAATTTAAAATGGTTCCAAATTTTTACAAAGTTTTAAGGTGATCATTTTCTTCAATGTGAACCAATTTTTTTGTAATTTTTTTGAATTATATTTTTTATGGGTTTTAAGGACTTAGATTAGGAAATTGTACTTTAAATATAAGTTTTATTTTTCGGTACACTCCTCTGACCACAACGAACCTATCAAAGCAAAACTTATATTTTTCTAATTTTTATTTTCGTTTATATAATTCTTTTAATCAAAAAGATGACTTAACTTTGGAAATTAGGGTTCACCATGCTAGAAGTGCTCTCTAACTTTGGAAAAATAAGAGAAATTTCCCAATCACAGAGAGAGCAAACCCTCAAATTTTCATTTTATGGTGTTTAATAATTAATTAATTTTAATGTAATGAAGGTTGGGGGTATTTAATTAATTTAAAAGTAAATATAAGTTAAATAATTTTGATTTTTTGTCCACATAATTCTCCTCTATTCGCTACGCACAAGATTATTTTTATTTTATTTTTATGATTTTTCTGCACCATGTTATGAATTTTTAAAGTTTTCTAAATTAATTAAATGAAAAAGGCCTATTTTTCTATTTATTTACGTCGACACCACGCAGTCCAGTGACTCGTAGAAGCTCCACACGTCGTTGTACTATTGGACTCCACCTTCTAAGTTAGTCACTACGCGTCTGCGTTTTATGTCCCTTTTCATTTTTATGGCTTGATTTGATCAGTTTGTTCGATACACGCGCAATCGATGGCTCCTAGTCATCATCCACAAATGACCTAACTCGTAAAATGCTCATTTTCTAAACCTAATTTCTCCCTTGATTATCAACTAAATCATGCAAGGTTTGTTCCTACACCATCATCTAGTCAAGACGAACCCATCTATACAGTTCCATGCTCATGCAATTAAACTTCTCTTCAAAATTAGTGAAACTGAGGTGAAACTTAGGGTTGATGATATATACCTTTGCCCAAGAGGTGAGGCCTTGTTTGGGTGCTTGCAAAAGCTTTAGTGGAGTCTCAAGAACCTCCTGAAAGTGTCACCTTCCTCCGGTATAGGATCCAGGCAAGAATTTGATCAAAGGGTGGCACAGGCTTGGTCTAGCTCGATAATAGAGGGCTCAAATAATGGGGCTTTTGGTGGGATACTTCCTCTCTTACTCTAGTGAAGCTTAAAAGTGAGTTAATTTGGGGAATTCATTGAATTGGAGGGATGGTCATGAAAAGTCCTGATTTTTTAATTTGAAAAAAGGGTTAATCGGTGAGATTTAGGACAAAAAAATGATGAGGATTGACTTCTCAGAGGTTATGATTCTTAAATATGAAAATTATAGACATGATAATCTTGGTTAAATTGTTTTAAG
>NW_018233053.1:0-390 GCF_001263595.1 Phalaenopsis equestris | reverse complement strand
TTAAGCTCAAATGAATTGGCAGCTACAACAGGTTTTTGTATGTTCAAAAGAATTTCATCTGCTGTAGGATTAGCATAATCTTTTAAAAATCTCTAATGATGTTCATTTTAATTTCTAGCGTTACTTAAATTGCAAGCCAGTTTGCTAAACTGGTCTTTTTTTTTTCAAATTTTTCTAATAGTTCTCTCTAATTCGGAATCGTAAGGTACTAAATTTTCAGATCTTACACAACGCATAAACAAACAAAGCAAGTAATTAAAAATAAGTAAATACACTTAAATAAGAAAATGTTCAAAACTAAATTACAAACACTCTTTTTTTATTTTTTTAAATAAAACAAAATAATTATTAATAGTTTTTATTACTTCCTCAGCAACGGCGCCAAAAACT
>NW_018233052.1:675-1590 GCF_001263595.1 Phalaenopsis equestris | reverse complement strand
CATAAAGAAAAATTGAAACGCATTCGAACCAGAGCAAAATTATGAGAATTTTGCCTTGGGCACCGACGGCGCCCTCGACGCCGCCGACGGTGGGGTTTTCCCGAGAGTTTAGACAAAATTAATACAGAGGCTCACACGATGCCGTCGCCCTGCCGATGGCGAGACCGGTGAGAGGCGGTTTCTTGTGTTTGATGAGCGGTTTTTGACGAATTTTTGGGCGGGAATAGTCTTTTTAAACTTAAAAATTTGAACTCTACTTCATATTTTCTCCCCAAGAACGAAGTAAAACTATCTCAATTTTATTCCTATGCGTCCAATCCCTTGATAATCCCAGAATACAAGTTTTCAATCGGCGAAAGTTCATTAGTGCTGAAGCGCAACGAATCTTCAACAAGTTGCTGACGAAGAAAAGATTAATCAAAGAATGAGGATTCGTGATTCGTGGATTGAATAATCCCACGACGGATATTGAAGAAATGATAGTGCGGCGAAGATGGGAAGTGTTGTGCTACACTACTACTGCAAGGAGACAACATGCTCCAGCAAATGCCAAAGGAAAAGTTTGATTTTTTTTTTAATTCATGCAATAAACCAAGGAGTTGTTTATGTGCGAGGAAAATGGATTACTTTCACTCCTGCATGGATCAAAAAATTATATATGATAGAGAATATATGATAGAGAATGTTCATGATACAGAATGTTCATGTCTACCACTATTCTAATTTCATCCCAACGAGAAACCAGATGAATGAAATTTACCAGTATTTAACGAACGAAACTAATGATTGGGAAATGCAAGAGTATGGGTATGTTAGTTTTTCTTCAACACTTTGATTCCCATCTCTAAACACTGGCACTTCTTCATTTCTATGAAATTGTTACCGACAATGAAGGTTTGTAAAGTTTCTAAAGAG
>NW_018233052.1:0-351 GCF_001263595.1 Phalaenopsis equestris | reverse complement strand
AAAGGAGGTACAAAATGTGATGAATACAATTAATAATATCTCCGATTTCTTTGATCATTTAGACTGGAGGATGAAAGAACATTTCGATCGCTTTGGACATTTAGAAGATAGCTTGATACGACTGATGAGGAGGATGAAATTAATTGAGGATTCAACTGAAGAATTTCATTTCTGACCCTTCTACAACCTCTTTGTTCATGTGCAATCAATGGGTGATCCCAGAGGAGAAACGAGCACATAATCTGACTAGTAGTAGATTTACTATGCTACCTTTATGTTTATGTGTGTTTAGATTTTAGCTTTATATTTGCTTTATTTTAGAATTATGCTTATAGATCTCTATATAGTTGA
>NW_018233051.1:0-1489 GCF_001263595.1 Phalaenopsis equestris | reverse complement strand
CTCCTCCGCTCAAGCCAACCACTTTCCCCCACTTTGGAAGCTGAAACTTGAGCTCAAACTTCTGCCAAAAACCAGAACAGATCCCACCACTCCTCTATAGTCCATCAAAGTATAAAAATTTTATCAAAAAAATACCACACCTTCACCATAGTGAAAGAAGAAGAAGCCCCATCAAAGCCCCCTCTTAAAGACCCTCCACACTAGACTTTGATCATAGCTCTAGACCAACACCTAAAATCGAGCTTGGTTAAATTCATACCTAGACCTTTCACCATAACAAGAGGCTTAATCCCTAGTCTCCTTGGACCTCCAAAAATGTGTCGAGCACCTCTGATTGAAGCTTCCCATCTCAGATCAAAGGTATTGAACTTCTCCTCCTCTCGAGCCTATTTTGTTTCTTCATTTAATTAGGATTAATTTAATTGCATGATTATCAAATGGATGTGTTTGTCTCACTTAGACGAGTCCATAGGATCAAATCCCATGAGATTTGGTTGAGTTTAGAGGGAGATATTAAGGTTTTAGTGTGGACGGTTCTCAGGTTAGCCTAATTGGGGACGATGATGGGGAGTTGTTGGATCGCGCGTTTATCTCATCAACAGATGAGATGAAGCTGGATAGCACTTCGATTCATAAAGCGCGGGCCGAGTCTGCTGCTACGTGGATGGCGGTGTCCAACCAGAGCACACCATGCCTGTTTTCGGAGCCGCCTAGGATCTAGTCAGTGTTGCGCGTTTAAATAGATAAATAAAGATTTAAATAATTCAGAAAATGATCCCTAATCTCAAAAATTCATATCTTGGTGTAGAAAAATTAAAAAAATAAAATGAAAATACCATCTTGCTCAGAAAACAGAGGAGAATAATGTGGAAATAATTTGAAGTCCATTTGATGCATGTTTTATTTTTTTAATTTTTCTTACTGTTTTGAGTCTTTTGATTCTCCATGCATGTAGAAATTTTACCATGACTTGAAATTTTAGCATGTTGTTGCCTCTGTCTTAGGGAACATTCCTTGATTTTTCCGAACTCAGAGGAGATCTCTAGACAAAGATCTATATTTTTCAAGTTTATGTCTATTATTTGTATAAATTAATCATTTTAATTAGCATGCTTCTTAGAAAATTCCAAGAAAATTTTGGAAGGTTTGTTATGACCAAAGAACCCTTTAGAAAATATTTCATGGGTTAAGTCATTAAGAATGCACCTAATTTCCACCAACCCTAAAAAACAAAGAATAGTAATTTTAGAAAACAAAAACCTCTAAATGACTTGATATTTAATCTTCACTAAGATTCAAAGTTCAGAGAACTCCCCATAAAAATTTCAAAATATTTGGAGCTCATTTAATAACTCAAATTGATTTCTCAAGTTAAATGACATTTTTGGTATTAAAATGCTTTTTAATAATTAAAATATAACTAAAAAAATTATAAAAATTAGGTTTTGGAGTTATCTGTGATCAGAGGAATTTTATAAAAATAAAATTA
>NW_018233050.1:3277-3665 GCF_001263595.1 Phalaenopsis equestris | reverse complement strand
GAAGGTGTGGGTAGAGTTAATTTTAGTTTGGTGGACTTTGAAGGTGTCTTGGATTTTGTCATGGTTTCCGGTAAGGTTTCAAGCTTAAAATTGAGCTCCGACAGTGAGAAATGGTGAGGGAAAATGGTTGGGGTGCACTGAAAGGATCTTAGGGAAGCTCTGTGTGAATATTGGAGAGGCCTCACTAAGGAAATTTTAACACACCTCCTATGGCCGTGGAGGTGAGTTTTTATAAAAATGGCCATGGGGGTGGCTCTCAGGGCATTAGTTTGGGTGCATTGTGGTGCTTAGGTGGAGGGCAGAGGAGCTCCATCAATTTGTTTGGCTGAGATGGCCTCTAGGTTTGATTTAGGTGAGGTGCCATGGGGGTGGCTCTCAGTTTTGAGCT
>NW_018233050.1:0-3000 GCF_001263595.1 Phalaenopsis equestris | reverse complement strand
AGGTCACATTTAGTGCATGGGTCCAAGTGGGTTCAAATGACCAAAACTTGGGTTTGGGCTAGGTTAACCATGTCAATTAGCCCAAATAAATGTTGCATTTGGTGCATATGATCATATAGAACAACTTTACTGAAGGATGAAAGTGGTTTTGAGCTCAATTGAAGGGTCAATTTGAGGGAATTTGAGGGAATTTTGAACTTTAATTAATTTGGTCATGTTGGGCTAGGCTTGGGTCTAGCTTTGGTTAACCTTGGGCTAAGTATAAATTGATTATTTTAAATGGTAAATGGGTAACCTATTAAGAGTTTTCAACATGAATTGGATGCCAATTTGTGGGTTAAAGCAATCAGTTGGGTGAAATTTGGGGACTTAGCCAATTTGGGGCTAAATTTGGGAATTTTAGATTTAGGCTAAAATCAAATGGATTTGAGGCTTCACCAAGGCCAATAGATGGTTGATTTTAATGTATAAGAATGTTATAAAGATTTTTCAACATTAATTGGGGCCAATTGACAAGGTTATGGGTTCAATTTAATGAGATTAGGTCATGTGGTCATAGTTGGGGTTTTGACCTAAATCAAATTGAGCGCAAATAATGGGGCAATTAAGCTTAGATTTTGTCTATATCGGTCATATCAAGAGTGAATTTGAGTTTAGGATTGAAATTGGGACCAATTGAGATCAAATTGATGGATATTTTGGTTGAATTTGGGGATATTGGCAAAATTGGGTCATGTGGTAGTTATGAAAAATGAAATTGGAAATATTTGGAATTTATTGAGATTTTCTGGGAATTTTTGGTGTTTTTTAAATTTTTTTGTTTGGAGGGGTATTTTGGTAATTTGGGGGTGTTTAGGGGTAAAAGGCCAAGATGGGTATTTTGGTAGAGTTGAGGTACCAACCATCACCAACAAGCCATGGACCAATGGAAACCCCATTTTGGGTCCTCTACATAGTGGTCTTAGCCAAACCATAACCCTAGAGCTGGTATGTTTAGGAGATCATCTACATGAGATCCCAAAAAGATCGAGGGACCTAGGCTAGAAAATTGATTTTAGGGTTGTGAGTGAATGTGAGTGTAGATGAGTGTAGTGAGTGCCTTACCTCCAAACCAACACCCAGGGTCAATCCTAAGGTCCAGTAGTCCTAAGGGTGACTCATCTTGAGTTTCCCTTATAGTGCCCCCACCTACTAAGTGCTATAGGTTAGGACCAAGATGTGGAACTTCAACTTGAGTAAAGAAGATGGTAGAATTTATAATGGTCTAGTTTTGTAAGAATAATCAATAGGAAAGTTCTATGGCTAGACCTTAGGCTACTATAGAGGAAAAATTAAACCTCAACCAAAAGGGTCAACAATCCCTAGTGTAGGATCTGAAAATTTAGTACCTTACGATTCTGAGTTAAAAAGAACTATTAGAAAAATTTGAAAACAACAAAAATAGAAAGAACAGTTTAACAAAATGGCTTGCAATTTAAACAATGCTGAAAATAAAAATGAACATCATCAGAGACCTATAAGAGATTATGTTAATCAATGAACATCATCAGAGACCTTTAAGAGATTATGTTAATCCTACATCTTTGAGTATTCAAAACCCTGTTGTAGCTGTCAATTATGTCAATTATTTTGAGCTTAAACCTGCTGTTATCTAAATGGTACAAAAAAATCAGTTTGGGGAAACAGTTTGGGGGAACACCAACTGAAGATCCTAATTTACACCTTGCTAGTTTTTTAGAATTGTGTGCTACATTTAAATATGATGGAGTATCGAATGATGCTGTTATACTTAGACTTTTTCCTTTTTCATTAAGGGATTGTCGGCACTATTTTTGGTGTGAGGTTTTGGTTAGACTCATTAGCACCTGGATCTATTAGAACATGGTGAGATTTATCACAAAAATTCTTAAATTCTTAAATAATTATTTCCCACCTTCAAAAACTACTAAGCTTAGAAATGATATCACATCTCTTTATCAGTTTGAAAGGGAATCAATTTATGAAGTCTCGGAAAGACTTAAATATCTCCTTAGAAAGTGTCCACACCATGCATTGCCAGATTGGTTAATTATTCAAACTTTTTATAATGGGTTGGTTGGATCTCTTAGATCGATAATTGACCCTGCTGCTGGTGGATCATTAATTTTTAATGTCAAAACCATTCGATGAAGCATATTCATTAATGGAAGAGATGACTACTAATAATTTTCAGTGGCCCATTGAAAGGGAAAATCTATAAAGAGTAGATACTATTCATTATTCTGAATAGTTGATATATCAAAGAAGATAGATTAATACGGAATGAATTATTCTCAGGCAGCACCTATGCTTAACGAAAACTCTTTGGGACAAATAGTAAAATATCAATCCTTTTATGACACTTTAAATGCAATGAACAATCTTTCTAATAACCCTTATGCCAATTATTATAACCCTGGTTGGAAGAATCATTCAAACTTTAGTTGGAGTAACAATAATTCTAATGCTGTAAATCCACAATGGGAAAACAACACTGTTGTGAACCCATTGGGAAACTCCAACATTCAAGGGAATCAAGCTTATATGCCTTATTACCTCCAAGGTTTTAATAATTTGTAGAGTAAGGACAAAAAACTATCAATAAAAGAATTGATATTGCAAATGGGTAGTCAATTACAAAGTCAAGGAGTTGCTATCAGAAATATGGAAAATCAATTTGGATGTATTGCTACAACACTTAGCAATAAACCTCCTTGAACATTGCCTAGTAATGTTGAAGTGAATCCTAAAGTTTAGAATAATGAGCAAATTAACGCTATTCAACTGAGAAGTGGAAAAGAATTAGAAAACAGAGTTCAACAAAAAGTTGAAGTTGAAAAGGTGAGGTTGAAAATGAAAAGTCTAATGAAGATTTTTCATTTTGAAGTAGAAAATACTATTAAATCAATAGAAATCAGTATAGAAAAACCACCACTTCCATTTCTAGAAAGATTGAAGCAGAAACATAGAGATAATCAATTT
>NW_018233049.1:0-606 GCF_001263595.1 Phalaenopsis equestris | reverse complement strand
AAATATCATATATTCCTTAGTTTATTTGATCGAGCATCAACCTCAAGTCTTATGTATGTCCTTCGGGATAGATACAGGATTTGAGGTACAGTGCTCTTTCATTTAAACTATGAAGAATATGGGGTCAGTTTGATTTCATATTTTTCTAAAACTAAATATATATGTAAATTGAAACGTCCTTCCAAATCGGGCGATGAGATTTCAATTTTGGTGGCCGACAGCTTCTGGCGACTCCGCTGGGGACAAGCTTTTTTCTCCATACCATTCAGGAAATGTTATTTTCACACATTGGTAAAGTGTCCATGTCCCTCTTGGACCAAATTACCCTTCTTATGTTGGCATAATTTACTCATTTCTGTCTTGGGAAGGTACAACCAACTCCTTAGAATTTAGTACTAGCTGTTCAACCATCTTTGAAAAGAGGGGTTCAGAAGGCCATTAAGGACTCTTTAAATTTTCATGTGGGGTCGGACCCCCTAATAAGTGTGTTAGTGGACTAGTTCCACCTGAGCATTTTCTGCCACTAAAAAGGTCTCACAATGGGTCCTAAAAAACATCACATCTCCCTTCTAAATTTGATTTGCTATTTCACAAATTAAACCAAAT
>NW_018233048.1:0-1645 GCF_001263595.1 Phalaenopsis equestris | reverse complement strand
TCAGCTTCAAATCAGAAACTATATAAATGAATTCGAACATTTTGAATATTGTTTATGCATTACGTTAGAAATTATCAAAAAGTTGAGATCTATAATATCGATGACATGCTGTTGAGTATCTATCAGCAGGCTTTCTTAAACTTTGTCTTTCCCTTCTTTGAAATTTTGAATGAAGTTTTATCTTTTATCCGACTACTCTTTCTTTTACCCTTTATCATAAAAATTTTTAATTTTTCTAGCCCTAAAACAAGAGGCAAATGAAAAACACTCCGTAATATTAACTTCGAGTTATGTCATCGTTTCAGACTCAAATTGCGCTGTTAAAATCACAGTTTTTTTTTATTTTATTTGGGTATTTTAAGGTTTTGGGCTCGCACTAAATACATCTAATATGATTTTTTCTCAGCTTTGAAAGTTACGGTTTGGATGATCAAAATTGAATGTGATCCAATAAACAATACCATGAATTATAATTTTATCATATATTTAAAAAAAAATGTATTATTTTAATTTTTATGAAAAATAAACAATCTTCAATACAAATAATTTTTTTTCTCAAATTGAGTGCCAATAAATTAATGTTAACATTAAATGCTTTGAGAACATAAAGAGTTGACATTATGAGTTTAATCTGTTGTATACGTTATGTCTCTATCATTTCAATTTTCAATTCAAGCTTTTTTTTCAAGGAAGATTTACATAAAAAAAACACAATTCTCATCTAATTACATATAAATATATAACACATACATTATAATAGCTACACATATGCCTTCTTATCTATGAATGAAATTATTTATGTAATATGAAATATTTGAGAGGTATACATGTAAATACTAAAGTTTATATGTTAGATATGTAAATATATAAAACATGGGTGGCATGTAGGCAAACACGTCATTTTTTAAGGGTTTGTTTGGGGCAGCTGTAGCAACTGATTAAAAATAATTTGCTGATAAACTAGGTGCGGTGGCTATTATAAATTTTTATTTTTTTGAAAAAATCAGACCGTTGTCAATAAGCTCACACCGCATCTAGATATGTGCGGTGTGAAAATGCTGTTTTTTACTTTTTGAAAACGCATAAGCTGTCAAAACGCGGTTTACCCAAACAGACCAGGTGCGTTTTCAAAACGCCACCGCACCAAATAAGCTGCCCCAAACGTGCCCTAAATGTTTGATTTAAGCTTTTTGTTTACTATTTTTTAGCTCCGCCCCAAATTGATAGGAAGAAACACAAATGCAAAATGATTCATTAGAAATTTGCTTTTAATGTATTTCAAATTTGTCCATACAAAGCGAATGTGGAATAGACCACAACAATTGCATGAATGGCCATCTCACTATCATTGAACCACAATTACACATATCACGGGGGACTAATTCTACTCTCATTGGTTGTTGTTGTCGTTCCTATCGCCATCATTTATTTACATCAATGTCATACGAGTCATAATCCAACGTCAATTAGCCGAATCTGAAATCACAATCTATTTGTCATGCAATTAAGATCATGGCAATAAATCACTTCACTAATAACAGTGTTGATATTTTCATTGTCTTTATTGCCTCCGGGGTTGTCAAAATGACTTGTTGTTCGTGAATGGTTTGTGTTTGACTTGTTAAGAAGCTCGTGTTTGATTTGT
>NW_018233047.1:0-428 GCF_001263595.1 Phalaenopsis equestris | reverse complement strand
AGTAACAATTAATATTACAAAAGCTATGAAATATCTAGTAGTAGAAAAATATAATGAATGTTTTAGGATGAAAGTTACTGAATATCTAAGTAATGAGCAATTTAAGAAAGAGTTTGAAGAAAAATTAAAAGGATGAAATAAAAGAAGAAGATTTGGATTATATTCAGGGCAAATTTGAAACTTTAGACTTGTTGGAAAACGAGAATAAAATCCTTATTCCTTTAAGTATTAAACAACCCTTCAAGTATTAAACCACATGAACTTGAACTGAAAATATTACCTACCCATTTAAAATATGTATTTTTAGAAGAGACATCTACATTTCCTATTATTGTATCTTCTGAATTAACAAAATTTTAAGAACAAAAATTAATAGAGATGTTGAAAAAAAAGAAAAAGGCTTTTAGATGGACTTTAGCATATATTAA
>NW_018233046.1:102423-105494 GCF_001263595.1 Phalaenopsis equestris | reverse complement strand
TTTTGCAGGAATTAAAACATGCTTATAAAGAAAGTTGAAAATAAGAGTTTGAGGTGTGTCTACCATATCCTATGTCATATCTTAATGAGTCAAAATTTTGGGTAGTAACCTGGACATTTCATAGTCCCTGAAATTATCTTGAGTTTTTTTTATGCTATATAGTTCACCCAGTTAATTCTCATATGCTCAGTGAATTTTGATATTTTGATTATCCCTTAAATAGGGTAATTAGGGTAATTATCTTAAATGGGGTAATTATCACTTGATATCTCACTTATGAATTATATGGGTAAAGGTCCTTGGGGGCAACTTGACTTAATTAAGGAATTTAATTAATTTGATTTTTGAAGAATGGGCTTGTAGTGTTTTTAAATTTTTTAAATTAATTATAAATAATTTTCTAAACCTCATTAGACAAAATTTTGATTAAACCTAGTTCACTACTAAGCCCCTAAGATTTAATGGGTAGATTTGTAATTTTAAAAAAATGGGTTTTCAATATTTATATTCTTAATCCTTTTCATGAATTATGAATCATCTGAAAACCATTAGTTGGGGCTTAAAATGAGTGAGTTATGATCATCTAAAATTAAACCCCTCACCTTAATATCTCCCTATTTAAAGGTTCTTCTAAATTTCATTAATTTTGAAAAATTACAAATTTATCCTTTATAAGACCAAAGTGAGATTGGTTACTACCATTTATCCCTTGCATATATCAGTCATCAAAATATATAAATTCAGATTATTTATTTCCCATTTAGCCCTTTGGTTAAGCCTAAATATTAATTAAGCCTTAAATTCCAAAATTACCCTTATGCCCCTAAGGCCTTAATACCCCATAATTCATTCCAATGACTTGAAAATTTTATGTTACCTCCTCATTGGTTAATTAAAACATCGGATGACAAAATGTGAATTTTCTAAATTTGTTTAATTTATGAATTTATTTAATTTTATAATTATTTTTAATGCAAAAATAGGGGTTTTTCAATCAAAATTTAATAACTCGATAAAAAAAAACCTCTGTCCTTAAGAAAATTATTGGAGATTCACCTATGTTAGTGGACCACTTGGACCAATTTTTATTATTTGTAGAAGTTTAACTTAATTATTAGAATTATTTGTTGGTTTTGAGTATTAATTAAATATAAAATATTATTTAAGTAGAAAATTAAGTTTTATATTTTTATTAAATCTCTCTGAGTCCATGAAACCTAAAGACATAAATTTTATATTTTTATGGTTTGTATTTTAATTATTATAATTATTTTAGTAAAAAAATTAGAGAAAAATTGTTTTAAGCTTTTTTAAAAAAAATTTAATATCTTGACTTAAAAAATTAGAAAAATTATTTTAATTGGTTTCAAATGATTAGGAGGCAAAATGTGAAATTTTAATATGTTTTTACAATTTTGTGTTTTTTGTGATTTCTTTTAATTAATTTTAATTATTTAAAAGCTCAAAAATAGCTCAAAATTAAGTATTTATTTTAATTCAAATTTTATTTTTATTAGGTTCCTCTAGTCATAAGAAGCTCTCAAAACCAATTTTGGTAATTTTTTGAGTTATAATTTAATTATTATAATTATTTCAATGCCAAAATGTGATTTCACTTAATTAATCCATTTGGATGGTCAAATTAACACCAATTGACTTGAAATTCTTATGGGGAGTTCCCCTAACATTAAATTATAGTGGAGAATAGTTTTTATGTCATTTACATTTATAATTATTCCAAATTAATTTTATTTCATTTTTTAGGGTTGGTGACAATTAGAGTTATTTTTAGTGAGTTGAATCAAGTTTATATTTTTCCTAGGGTCCTCTGGCCACAGTGATCCTACCAAAATAAGTTTTGTATTTTTTTATGAGTGTTTTAATTATTATAATTTTATACCAAAAGAGAGACTGTTAACTTGAAAATTAGATATCTATGCCTAACAATCTCCCCTAACCTTAGAAAAATCAGAAAAGCCTTCTCATAGCAGGTAAATCAAAGCCCTAAAAATCAAGTCATGGTGAAATGTCTATGCAAATGGAGAATCAAAATAAGGAAAACACCATTTAATTAATTAAAATTAAACATGTAGCAAATGTACATGAAAATATTTCAACATTGTTCTCCTCTATTCACTGAGCAAGTGGGTATTTTTATTTTATTTTTGTGATTTTTCTACACAAAGATATGCATTTTTGAAGTTCTAGAGATTAAATAAATCAAGAAATTCCCTATTTTTCTACTTATCCAGCGCGATGCCACGTAATCCTAGTATGTGTCGAGCTTTCCATGCAGCGTCTTCTAGTTCGGCGACACCGTCCACGCGGCTGCCCCGTCAGCCCGCGATTTTGCTCCATCTCTTCGTCTGGCGCAATCAGAGCCATTTGCTTGATACACGCTTCATCAGGCGGTTTCGGGTCATCATCCCCAAAGCCCCTAGCTCGAGAACCGTCCACATTAAAACCCTAATATCTCTCTAAATGCTTAACCAAATTAAGTGTGGTTTGTTCCTATAGACTCGTCTTGACTAGGAGAACTTATCCATACGATTAATCAACCCTTAAATTAACTCTATAAGCATGGAGAGTTAAATGAAGCTCGGTTTAAGGTTATGGCTCAATACCTTTGCCCAAGAGGTGTGACCTTAATTGAGTGCTTCCAAAAGCTTGCCTTGAGTCCAAAGAGCTCCAAGATGAAGCCTCAAGCAATGGTGAAATGCCTAGACCCAATTTTGACAAAGGCCGATTTTGGGGTGTTGATCAAAGTCCACCTTAAGGTGCTCTGGTGATGAGGTTGTTGACCTCACTTTTGGTTGAGGTCTAGAAAACTTCTTTAGTAGCCTAGGTCTAGCCATAGGACTTTCCTATTGACTAGTCTTAGAAAATTAGAAAAGGTACCCCCACCATTAGAAATTCAAAACTCTTCTTTTTACTCAACTTGAAATTCCACATATTGATCTTAACCTCTAGCATTTAGTAGGTAAGATCATTATAAGAGAATTCAAGAAGAATCCCTATAGGATTACTTGACTTTAGGGACGACCCTGGAACTAGGATACACCATATCTTCA